>NC_053023.1:233260967-233404810 GCF_003073215.2 Triticum urartu | reverse complement strand
GGAAAGGAAGGAAAAATCATCAAGGAGCTACACAAAACGAAGACATCAAGCTCATGTTGGTGAATGGGTATCTGGCTCCGACTCCGACAGCCACTCCGAGAGAAGTTATCACTCCGACTCCGAAGATACTCAAGATGAAGGTGTTGCCGGTCTAGCACTTGTGTCAACCAACTCCTACGACATATTTGACTCACCAAATGAAGGAATTGGAAGATGCTTCATGGCCAAAGGTCCTAAGGTAACACACCCCGAGTATGTTGATTTCAATAGTGATGAAGATGACTTGTTAGGTGATGATTTGCTTGTTGACAACTCTAGTGATGAATACTATGATGAAACATCAATTAATCATGCTAATCAAGATAAAACGAATGACAATGATAAGGAGAAGATTGAGGCTCTAACTAAAGAACTAAACACTCTTAAGTTAGCTCATGAAACTATCTTCGAAGATCATCAAGAACTTTTAAGAGCTCATGAGAAATTACGCTTTGAAAAGCTCAATCTTGAGCAAGAGCATGAGTTCTTAAAAGCAATCAATGATGATCTCCGCAAGAAAAGTTCTTCTTACATTGCCAAGCGTTTACTCTTATCCACTTACATGCCTCAAGTCAAGTCTAGTAACAAGAACAAGAAAGATTCTTCCTCTAGTAGTAACAATGATCATGCTAAATCCAATATTATTGCTTCTAGTAGTTCTCTTGATTCCACTAATGATTCTCTTAGCCAAGTTACACTTGAGCAAGAAAATAGCTTATTGAAGGGAATTGTAGAGAAAGGAGTGTACAAAAGCCTTGCGGGGAGTAAGCAATTCGAGGAAATTGTGTGCAAGCAAGGAATGCACCGGAAGAATGAAGGTGTTGGTTTTGAACGAAAGTTCAATGCCAATGGAGTTGAGTGGGAAGAAGATCAATACCCCAAGACAAAGTTTTTTCCTCAACAAGAGAAGTATGATACTTCTTTCAAGGGGACACAAGCTCAAGATGATCTTCCACCACAAGACTACAAGCAAAAAGGCAAGGACAAGCTTCAAGAGGAAATTGATGCATTTGAAGAAGCTCCTAAGACCTTAGTCAAGTGGATTCCCAAGACTACTTCAAGTTCCACTTCATCAAGTACGACTACAACTCCAAGGATTCCCATCAAGATGGTGTGGATCCAAAAGAAGAAGAACTAGAGAGTTCTTGAGGGTGACTCCGCCAACATACTTAACTCTTATCATTTTGGCAAGAACAAGTGCAATCAACTTCCACATCTTGCACTAGTTCAAGGAGTCACAAACCCTCTTGTTGGTAAGACAAGGGACAAGGTAACCTAAAAGTTTTCATGGACATCATCTTGTGTGTGCATCACTCTATGTCTATGGATATCCTTGTTTGTTCCTTGTGGGACTAACCCATGTAGGTATTGAAAGTGCAATTCACTCAAATGGATAGATCCAAGTGATCTACATCAACATTGAGCATCCACATCTTCAACATCTACATGAAGTCATCATCGACAAAACCCGAGGTTAGTTCATCCCTCTAAGGGGGGATATCACATCTAGGGGGAGCTTTACTCTAAGACTTGAGCCAAAGCAACTCTAAAGATGTGAACACAACAATGCTTTATGTAAAAGTGGTAACCCCACTTGAGCTTAAACGATGAGTATGACCTATCATCAAGTGTTCTCACTTGACTCCTAAGTCAATATACTCATATATAGATGACCTTGTCATCGCAAATTGCTTGATAGATGCTAGAATTGGTTGTGCATGCCTTGTCACATATTTCATTTGCCATCTTATTGTGTGAGCATGCTGGTTGCATATTTTACTCATTCGAGGACATCCACTTGTTGTTTTGATTGTTTGGTTTTATTTCCTTTTGCCAAGTGGATGGACAAGAATGCCTAAGAACCTCCTCTAGCTATCTATGCTTTTCTCGTCTCAAACTCTATTCATGCTACATCACAAAATTTGATCAAGTCAGATTCGAACCACTCTGTGTGAGGAGCGCTCGGAGTCCCCGATTCGTCATAGACTTAAACTTCCAAAACCTCTTTATGATTCTCGGTCTGACCGATACCCCACTTTCGGTCCTACCGAGATCATTAAGTTGATCTAGGTTTTCGATCTCCTTGCAACCGATTTGAACCTTTCGGCCACACCGAGTTTCAGTAACTGCTTGCAGTTATGAATCTCGGTGCCACCGAGTTGTTCCACTCGGTCACACCGACAGGGTCGGGCTATATATAGTCACGGGCAAAAATTTGGAAATTTCTCCGAACCCCTTCGCCCGCGCGATAGCCTGCTCTGCCAACGTGGTCTCCGGATCGTGTCCTCGCCGCCAGCCGCCTCCAGTCGCTGGTCTCCATCGCTGTCAACGGAATTCTACCCCACCGTTGCCGCCGTAGCGAGTCTCCACCGAACTAGGGTATGGACTCGATCTTTGTGCTATTCTCCAATCCAATTCTTAGCACATTGTGATCATCATGATTCTTGCCACGATTGAAACACTCCTATCCAGTCAATGCGCTCGTAGATTAGGTTTGATTCGAAAATTTTAGGGTTAGGTTTCCGCCGAAACCATCTCGGACCCACCGAGTTGAAAAACTCGGTCCCACCGATTTGGCTTATGCCATTGCACAAGTGAGACTCGGTCTGACCGAGAATTACTTATCGGTGTGACTGATTTTGGAACTTTGTGAAACCCTAGCAGTCTCGGTGCCACCGAACTATGACTCGGTCCAACCGAGTTCACTAGTTTAGGTTCCAAAACTGCTTCGGTATCACCGAGTTTAAAAATCGGTAGATCCGAGATGATTTCAGTGGGAAACTAAAACTAAGTTTTTGGATCATTCTTTTGCAAAAATCTCTGCATTTTGTGATGCTCATCCACTCTACCTCATATATAAACTATTCACAGGGTCAGCAGACAGCTTGTTCAACATGTCAGATCAGAGTGACAGCCAGAATGTGTCAGAACAGCAAGTGCACATGAGTGAGGGCACTAGTCCCTCAAGCTCTTTAGATGATGGCAGCAGAAGTACTCCTAGCAATTTGCCCAAAGCTGCCACCAGACAGAGGAAGAAGAGAACTTCAGATTCTGAGGATGAAGATTATGTGGCAGAAGAGGAAGCCACATCAAAGAGAGTTGAGCCAGCTCAAGGCATAAAGCCAGGGATGAAAGTCAAAAGGCCAGCAGGTAGGCAGCCTACGTCAAAGGCCAGAGCTTCAACTGAGAAGCCCACACCCAAAGAGCCAGTTGCTGCTGAAGGCAAGAAGAGGAAGGAAAGGGTCAAGAAGACCGTAGCCAGAGTGCTTGGAAAGGCTTCCATCATGGAAGAAGAGGAAGAAGAAGAGGTTGCTGCACCAGCACCTAAAGCACCTAAGCTTATGGGTGATGCTATCAGGACAGGGGCTGCTGCATCCAAGCCCAAAGAAGCACCCAAAGCTGCCTCCAAGCCCAAGTCTGCACCAAAGAGAAATACAAGGAGCATACCTGCAACCGAGAAGAACAAGGCCCCAGTGCCTGAAGCTGCTGAAGAAGATGATGAAGAGCAAGTACTTAGAAAACTCAAGCCCAAGATCCCAGACCACAACGATGCTCATCCTGTGGCTGAGGATATGAAGCTCAGGAGAGACTCAGGGCTCAGGAAGTGGAGAGAAGCAGACCCGTATGCTTCAAGGAGGAGGACTGCTGTTGACTACAGATTTCACACCAAGGAACAGCAGGACTTCTATGAGACAGTGCTGCTTGATAAGAAGCCAATAGTCTATGATATGAGATGGGTTGATTGGGAGTACATCAAGGACAACGGAGAGTACTACACTGGAGTGTATGACAGCTTGAATGCTTGTGGAGTTGCAGACTTTGTTGGGCAGAAGCTCACAAAGTGGAACGAGGAGCTCATCATGCAATTCTACTCCACAGCACACTTCTATCCAGATGGTAGGATCACATGGATGTCTGAAGGTACGAGGTACCAATCAACTGTTGAGGAATGGGCAAAGTTGATCAATGCCCCAGAGGAGCAAGCAGATGACTTGGACATTTATGCCAAGAAGAAGATGGACCACAACTCTATGTCCAATATGTACAAGGAAATTCCCAATGAAGCTCTTAAAACTTTCAAATTTGGCTCAGTGCATTATCTTCTGCCAGGGCTGCCAACCATTAATTGGATTTTGAGGCACACCTTGTTGCCCAAGTCAGGTGATCACAAGATGATCAGAGGCCATGCAATCAATTTGCTTCATGTATTTGATGTACCTCAGAAATTCAAAGTCATGAGCCTCATAGTGGAAACTATCAAGAGGACAGCAGCTGATCAGAAGAGGAGCTATGGATATGCCCCACAGATTCAGGAGCTCATCAACTCCAAGATGGGCATGGGCATATACTTATTGGACAAGGAACACCTGCCCATTCGTCCAGATTTTGAGGACAATCAAGTTGTGATGACTGAAAATGAACCATCATCTGCCCAAGCACAAGCAAAGAAGGAGAAGGCAAGGAAGGAGAAAGCTGCCAAGATGCCAACTCAAGAGGAGGCATCTGAGTATTTCTTGAAAACCAAACAAGAGCAGCTTGGTTACCTGATTGCATCCACCCTACGGATTGAGAAAGGACTAGCCACCCTAACTCAAAACCAGGCAAGCCTAGAGAGAATCATGGAACAAAAGTTCTATGACTTGGATGTCAAGGTGACAGAGATTCAGACTACAGTGGAGCAGCTCCAAGATGACATGCAGGAGAGGAGAGGCAGGACTACAACTGATGCCTTTGCCAGAGTGCCACGAGGTCCGAGGTCGTCTGCAGTGCCAGTTGCTGACACCAGAGCCACCACGTCTGCACCAGCTACAGCCTCAGTTCCACCAGCTCCAGCATCTACTTCAGCTCCAACTCCAGCGTCTACTTCAGCGTCTACAGAAGCCTTCGTCCTTGGAGTGATCCGGACTCCACCACCACCTGAAGATCAAGCCTGAGCGTCGATCTAGCACTATGCATTTTCTAGGAACTTTTTGGTAACTTGTTGCCAAAGGGGGAGAAAAATGTATAGATCATAGGCTTCGAGAGAGAGAGTGTTGCTTTTTCTCTCTTGCTTTATTTGGTGGTTTTTCGAACTTTGTTTGCTTTTGAGTGCTTGAGATACTACGTCATTATCTGTGAGACATTGATGATCATGTGTTTGATCATAAGCTACACTTAATGTTTGCTTAATGCTATTATCTTATCTATCTTATGTGATCATTCACTATTCTTGGTGATGAGTGCATGTATTTCATTCTTATCATTTTAAGCGCTCCACCAAGATGTATGTGACATGGAAGAGTAACCCATGACTCTAACTGCTTGTGCATTTGCAGTCCAAAGCAAATTTTAAATATGCACAAATTTAGGGGGAGCTCTTACTTATCACATACTTCTCAAAGCGACGATATATTTCATGCTTATCATCATTTGTCGAAGCTTTGATCTATATGTTGTCATCAATTACCAAAAAGGGGGAGATTGAAAGTGCAACTATCCCTAGGTGGTTTTGGTAATTCATAACAACATATAGCTCATTGAGCTAATGCTATTCCAAGATGATTATTTCAGGAAAGCTCAATGATTGGCATGGCATGGATGTGAAAGTGGAACCCTCAAGATGCTAAGGACAAAGGATTGGCTCAAGCTCAAAAGCTCAAGACTCTTCATTTTATTTTTGAGTGATCCGAGATCACATTGAGTCTTTAGGAAAAGCCAATACTATCAAGGAGGGATGAGGTGTTGCTTAATGAGCCTCTTGCTTCATGTGCTTAGTGATATGCTCCAAAACCCTCAACTACTTTCCCCATATCCACATATGACCTAAACCCTAAGCCAAACTCGGTCCTACCGATTCTTCCTATCCGGCGCCACCGAGTTTCACTTGTCATAAGCCACTTCCAAACCCTAGCAATTCGGTTCTACCGATAGGGATCTCGGTCTCACCGAGATGGGATTGCAAACTCTCTGTTTCCCTTACGTAACTTTTCAGTCTCACCGAAAGAGCGAATCGGTCCCACCGAGATTGCAATGTAAATTCAGTGTTTCCTTTTTGTAACTTTTCGGTCTCACCGAAAGAGCAAATCGGTCCCACCGAGTTTGCCTGACCAACTCTCTGGTTAGCTAATTACCAAATTCGGTCTCACCGAGTTTGTGTAATCGGTCTCACCAAGATTACGTTATGCCCAAACCCTAACCATATCGGTCCTACCGAGTTGCATGTCAATCCCACCGAAAATCTCTAACGGTCACTAGGTTTACATTTTCGGTCCGACCGAGTTTGTTGATTCGGTCCCACCGAGATTGGAAAACTCTGTGTAATGGTTGGATTTTGTGTGGAGGCTATATATACCCCTCCACCTCCTCTTCATTCGTGGAGAGAGCCATCAGAACACATACACAATTCCAACTCATATGTTCTGAGAGAGAACCACCTACTCATGTGTTGAGACCAAGATATTCCATTCCTACCATATGAATCTTGATCTCTAGCCTTCCCCAAGTTGCTTTCCACTCAAATCTTCTTTCCACAAAATCCAAATCCTATGAGAGAGAGTTGAGTGTTGGGGAGACTATCATTTGAAGCACTAGAGCAAGGAGTTCATTACCTACACACCATTTGTTACTTCTTGGAGAGTGGTGTCTCCTAGATTGGCTAGGTGTCACTTGGGAGCCTCCGACAAGATTGTGGAGTTGAACCAAGGAGTTTGTAAGGCCAAGGAGATCGCCTACTTCGTGAAGATCTACCGCTAGTGAGGCAAGTCCTTTGTGGGCGATGGCCATGGTGGGATAGACAAGGTTGCTTCTTCGTGGACCCTTTGTGGGTGGTTGCTTCTTCATGCACCCTTCGTGGGTGGAGCCCTCCGTGGACTCGCGCAACCGTTACCCTTTGTGGGTGGAGCCCTTCATGGACTCGCGCAACCGTTACCCTTTGTGGGTTGAAGTCTCCATCAACGTGGATGTAGGATAGCACCACCTATCCGAACCACGAGAAAAACATCCGTGTCTCCAATTGCGTTTGAATTCTCCAGACCCCTTCCCTTTACTTTCTTGCAAGTTGCATGCTTTACTTTCCCTTGCCAATATACTCTTTGCATGCTTGCTTTAATTGTGTGATGATTGCTTGACTTGTCCTACAATAGCTAAACTCTGCCAAGAACTAAAATTGGGAAAAGGTTAAGTTTTATTTGGTCAAGTAGTCTAATCACCCCCCTCTAGACATACTTTCGATCCTACAAAGTGCCACATTGGAAGCCCTCTGTATTGGAGTGGCTGAACCCCTTGCGTTATGGAAATCGCCATAACCTCAATTATTGTGAGTCCAGATTGAGTGAGCTCTTTCATCCTCCTCATCAGCTGACGAACCTCGGTGCCATCTTCCTCTTCGAGACTCCGAGGACGCCAACTATGGCGTTTCTTCAGTGGGACGTGATACGTCTCCAACGTATCTATAATTTTTGATTGTTCCATGCTATTATATTATCAACCTTGGATGTTTTATATGCATTTATATGCATTTATATGCTATTTTATATGATTTTTGGGACTAACCTATTAACCTAGAGCCCAGTGCCAGTTTCTGTTTTTTCCTTGTTTTAGAGTATCGCAGAAAAGGAAAATCAAACGGAGTCCAATTGACCTGAAACTTCACGGAACTTATTTTTCGACCAGAAGAAGCCCATGGAGTATCGGAGTTGGACCAGGAGAGTCCCGGGCTGCCCACAAGGGTGGAGGGCGCGCCCACCCCCCTGGGCGTGCCCCCTACCCTGTGGACAGTCCGGAGGTCCACCGACGTACTTCTTCCTCCCATATATACCCATATACCCTAAATACTTCGGGGAGCACAATAGATCGGGAGTTCCGCCGCCAGAAGCCTCCGTAGCCACCGAAAACCAATCTAGACCCATTCTGGCACCCTGCCGGAGGGGCAATCCCTCTCTGGTGGCCATCTTCATCATCCCGGTGCTCTCCATGACGTGGAGGGAGTAGTTCTCCCTCGGGGCTGAGGGTATGTATCAGTAGCTATGTGTTTGATCTCTCTCTCTCTCTCTCTCGTGTTCTTGAGGTGGCACGATCTTGATGTATCACGAGCTTTGCTATTATAGTTGGATCTTATGATGTTTCTCCCCCTCTACTCTCTTGTAATGGATTGAGTTTTCCCTTTGAAGTTATCTTATCGGATTGAGTCTTTAAGGATTTGAGAACACTTGATGTATGTCTTGCGTGGGATACTTGTGGGGACAATGGGGTATTCTATGATCCACTTGATGTATGTTTTGGTGATCAACTTGCGGGTTCCGTGACCTTGGGAATCTATGCATAGGGGTTGGCACACGTTTTCGTCTTCACTCTCCGGTAGAAACTTTGGGGCACTGTTTGAGGTTCTTTGTGTTGGTTGAATAGATGAATCTGAGATTGCGTGATGCATATCGTATAATCATACCCACAGATACTTGAGGTGACATTGGGGTATCTAGGTGACATTAGGGTTTTGGTTGATTTGTGTCTTAAGGTGTTATTCTAGTACGAACTCCATTGGCCAGTGCCTTCTTACATTGTCCGTCGAGAAGATGGGCCTGGGCTCAGGCCCATGACCGAGTCCACGAACAGCCCACGGTCCAACGTCTCGGACAGTGGCACTTTTAGTAAGAAACTCATTAATTAATCCAAGATTACCATTCCTGACCGGCAAAAATAAGCTTTGGCTCGGCTCATTCCCGCAACCCGCAGCGCGCGCGCCGTGACGAGGCAAGGCGGGGGGTGGCGGAGGAGGAGCATGCGTGTACATCTCCTATTCACAAGCTCCCAATAGAAAGTGGTGGAGCATCCCTTATAAAGAGGTCTCAGTCTTCTTACTATAGCAGTATGGTACTGAATTTCCCACACTTCCCACCACTGGCCGTACACATTAATGGGCCTTAGAGATTAACTAGGGATTATTGTCTTATATGGGCCTAAGCCCATCCATAATCCAATAGAACATGCATGTACATACTAGTTGATCGGTCTCTCTGCAAGGATGAACCATGGCCGAGAAAGGAGCGACACATGTGACGTAGCAGTTGAGGCAGTCATGTATAAATCATGTACACGTACGTACAACCACGCTGCAAGAAAGTGAATACGGCTACATATGTACATAAGGGCAGGCTCTTGAATGCGTACATCGATGGCGTCCTGTTCATCGGCAGCCAACCGTCTGGGTCGGAACGTAGGAAACCGGTCATGTTCATCAGGAGGCAAGCGACTGGGTCGAAATGCATCCTGTTCATCAGGAGCCAACTGACTTGGACGGAACAGCCTAAACCGGGTCCTATTAATATACTCGGGGTCTTGCGTCCCGCAAAACGGAGGAAATTGAGTTATCTTCGACCGCCTACGGTCGAAATGGGGTCTAGTTCATCGGGAGGGGTCTTGTGTATCGCAAAATGGAAGAAACAGACTTCTCTCCAACCGTCTACAGTCGAAACAGGGTCCTGTTCATTGGGAGGGGTCTAGCATACCGAAAAACGGAGGAAACGGAATTCTCTCAACCGCTTACGGTCAAAACGGGGTCCTGTTCATCAAAGGGGTGTGTGGCGTACTGCAAAACGGGACTCCACGGGCTGATGTTCATCCACCCTCGACTTCCTCCAGCCTCTACCAGCCATAGTTCATCCACGGGATACTGTTCATCCAGCCTCCACGGGGTCCTGTTCATCCACCCCAACCGGCTAGGTGTGTGGCGTCCTCCTCGAGGTGTTTTTCATCCAGCCCAACCGCGTACTACCACGAGTTCCTGTTCATCCAGTGGCAACCACATACTACCATGGGTCTTGTTTATCCAACGGCAACGGCCTACACACGGCTGGGGTCCTGTTCATCCAACCCCCACCGAGAACTGTTCATCCATAGCCAACCCAACCATCTCGACCCACCACGTCTCGACTCGTTCTACGTATCACGTGCATGGCAGCAACGGGCACTGTTCATCCAGAGGCAACCCAAGTGGCTAGCTATGTCTCGCACGGGGATTCGATCGGCTCAAGTAAGCAGCAACATCGATCGTTCGAATTCAGTTAGCAGCGAAGGAGTCGGTCGGGTTCAGTTAGGAGTGAAGGGATCGATCGAACGGCTTCAGTACATAGCAACACGTGATCGCTCAGGTTAAGTAAGTGAATGCCTCTCGCTCGGGTTCAGTTATAGTGACACGACTCACACCACGTGCGTGTACGAGAGAAAAGCGCAAACCACAGTGCATCGCTCGGCCCTTACCAACCCACCATAACCGGGAACTCCGCGAAAATTTCCTCGCCCTCACTTCTACCATGATTTTTTATGTCATGGACAACCCAAATAATGTCATGCAGGTGCATCCCCGGCCTGCCCAGGATGAAAAGCCTATTTTCTGTCATGATTTTTTCTCATAGAAGTAGGAGCCCACCACATTTATGATGATACGTAGTTTTGTTACAATTCTCGTCGTAGAAGTGTCATAACCATGACATATTTTTCGTTCGGGCCAAAATGACACGGATGTGTCTTTTTCTGTAGTGCCTCCCCCTCGAGCTCGGACACGAGCGCTTACGCGCATCCCCATCATAGTTGTAGCTCCATCGCCGCCGCACCTTGCTGCTGTCGGATATGGGGTTCCGGCAAACCCTTAAGGTTCAAACACTGGGGTGCGCGCGAAGTCTTTCCCTCCTACCGATCTATGCTCTAGCTCGCTAAGATCTTGTGGACGAACTTGACAAACTCACAACACAGAAAGACATGGGGATTATACTGGATTGGGCCACCGTTATGGTGTAATACCCTACTCCAGTGTGGTGGTGGTGGATTGCCTCTTGGGCTGATGATGAACAATACAAGGGGAAGAACAACCTCCTAAGGTTGAGGTGTTCTTGTGCGTATGAACTTGTGGTGTGTAGATTCCCACAAGCTAAGATGAGATGAGATCCGATCCAATCCGATCCGATCCCCCATTATGGTGGTGACACCATCTCAGGCTCCACGATGACCTCTGTATTGCAGTCCATGGTCTTGGTCTTGTTGCACCGAAATGGCAACCTTTGCCTGAGGCCTCGGTACTCCGCGGCTGCGCCTGCCTCCTTTGCACCAAAAGGGAAACAAGGACGCTGCGCACGCTGGCGCCCGCCTGGTGTCGATCGTCATGGCTCATGTCACGAGAGTCTTGTGAGGTTCGCCTCGCCTTGATATCTCCGCCCCTCGCGAGCCTGCCTGACTAGGCCGCTCGGGAGGAGGTCTTGCATCATCCGCCTCGTGAGGCTTGGACCCTGGCGAGGGTCTTGGATGGTTTGTTGATGAAGATGGGCCGTACGGCCTGCTGCTTGGCCATGCTGCGGGCCGCAGGCAGGCAAGTCTGGGGACCCCCGTTCCCAGAACGCCGACAGCTGCTACCATGGCGAGGGCTCGCGCCTGTGGACACCGAGTGCGGCAGTGCATTCCTGGCCACCCCCAGGAACCTGTTGCACCCTCAGCGCTGACTCCCGTTCACTGCAATAGTGAACTCAAGGAGCTCCTACTCCGGCCGCCGCCTCGCCGATGGCCGTCATCGCTACAGAGCACCCCATGCTCCCCCGATGCCTCCAGTGGATGCGCGCGAGCGTTAGCTCACCATAGGACCAACCTGCAGCTCGAACCGCCGCCTATAGCTCCATCTCGAGGCCCTCCGATGTGAAAATGGATGCCGATGGCGAACTCCAGTGACTAATGATGCGGCGTAGTTAACTAGGACTTAATCCCCGTTTAAGTTAGCCGTTGTGCCACTAAACACAGGGCCCCATTCCACTAACTAGATCAGTTAAATTCTAACTAAAACTGTTATTTGGGATAGTGTCTATGACACGTGGGTCCCTCTGGCCCTTTAACTGATCAATGTGGACCTAATCCAACTGCTGAGTCACCAGTTCACCATGGCCCACTGGTCAGCCTCTGGTGCACATTGGGTGCACTCCACCGGGTACACCTAGCAGTTTGTGTTTTTTAATAAACATAATCCCAGGAATTCAAAAAATGATTAAAAATTTGTAAAATCATATAAATTAAACTATAGCTTAGATGAAAATAATTTGTATATGAAATTTTCTCAGAAAAATATAACATATTCAAATATGCAATCCATTTATCTATCACATGCCTTTAACATGATGAACATGGATCCTTCCCCTCCGATTCTGAGATGTTTTCCCGCTTCGTCGGTATCATTTAGAACCCCCGGCATTGTGTATTGCCATGTCTTGCTTTGTGATGCTTTTGCTTGCCCTGTTATTTATTGTGTTCCCCTCCGTTACTTCCTTTCCGGTAGACCCCGAGACTATGGTTGAAACGGTGATCAACTACTTCACCGTTGGGGGTCCGTATCTGACTATAGAGCTTCCAGGCAAGCAAAACCCCCTTGATCATTCCTATATCAACCAGTTCCATTCTCTCTCATGCTTGCTCCTATTCTGATGCATAGCCTACTTTTGTAACCTGCTTATCCTAATCTTCTTAATATAGGTTGGTTAGTGATCCACCAGTGACCCCTCACCTTGTCCTACTTTCCCCCGCTTGATGTCCGATGACTCAATCAACATGATCGACATCCAGGCCCCGACACAGCACATCACACCCCCTTAGTTGTACGACACTGTAGGGTTACTATAAAGTGCCGAGGGTGATACCTCGTATGGCACTTCTGATGCGATCTTTGTAGTGTAGTTAATCGGTCGTGGTCTATGGAGGGTGATTCCTCCTTCACCACTATCTGATAACGAATCTGGCGTGCAACCCTTCAAAAGTGAACCATCAAGGGTGACTCCTCCTTAGTTCAGCTTGACGGTTACATCAAGTGGAACCCACCGAGGGTGCTTCCTCGGATTCCCCTTTGGTGTTTTGGACACATGGTTGCTTTAACTTTACCCCAGAACCATGATGAAGTCGGCCGGCCCCGAGGGGTACCCGTGAGAGAAATGTGAAGTTTGGTTGATCGTGAGTGTACCCGTGAGTTGATGTGTAGTCTGGTTGACCTGGATGGTACCCGCGAGATAATTACATGGCACGGCCGGGAATTTCGGACCCTTGTCGTAAGTCCACGAGACGGGGCGACGGGGTCACATGATCGTGAGTCTCAGCTCGTTACCACGCGCTCCCAAGAGACTAATAGTTTGGATATGTGATCCGAGTAGGCCTCTGGGCCTTTTCGCACTGACCACCCCGCGGGAATAAGTATGGGCACTCTGTGTGGTATGTTTTAGCCGAAATCTCTTTTGACGTTAGTGATTGAGCGGCACGTGCATGGGTGGCCCGTGTAAGCACCTGCCTTGTATAAGGAGGTTGCCAGGACTGATCCCGGCAACCACGCAACATGAAGGAGTGCAAAGGGCGATGATCCCAAGACCCCTGCGCGCTTAGGATCTAGACCAGTGTGCTAGCCTCTCTATTGAGCCTAAGTAGGACTACGACATATTGATCGGCCGAGGCCGGTCATGACCCGATGGTGTGTTTGGCCGGAGTTGACCGAGCATGTTGGGTAAGTTTGTGCACCCCTACAGGGAAGTTTATTCTATTCGAATAGTCGTGTCCATGGTAACGGACGCTCGGAGTTGTATCCTGATCGATACAACTAGAACTAGATGCTGAGGCACAAAATGCATATGATTGCTCCTGGATTGCTTTCTCGCAGAGAGTCATGAAAGAATCTCTGGGTGTGGTTACTACAACATACTACTAATTTATATTATGCTAATATGCACTCTTCTAATGCTGCAAGATGCTAGTCTTTGATAGGTTAGGCTTCCCCCTCTCTTCTGGCATTTCTGCAGATCAGTCCAAAGATATAGCCCCATTCCTTTGATACCGATGCATACTTAGCATAGTTTTGATGTAAGTCTTGCGAGTACTTTGGATGAGTACTCACAGTTCCTTTGCTACCTCTTTTCCCCTATACCCGATTGTTGCGATCAAATGATGGAACCCAGGAGCCCGACACCACCCCTGATGACTACTACTACTACCCCGAGGGTGCCTACTACTACGTGGAGGTCGCCGATGACCAGGAGTAGTTAGGAGGCTCCCAGGCAGGAGGCCTTGCCCTTTCAATCTATTTTGCTTTTGTGCTAGCCTTCTTAAGGCAAACTTGTTTACTTTGTGTTTGTACTCAGATATATTGCTTTTGCTGACTCGTTTTTATTCGAGCTTATGTGTTCGAGCCCTCGAGGCCCCTAGCTTGTAATATAAAGCTTGTATGAATTTAATTTGTGCCTAGATTTGTGTTGTGATATCTTATCATGAGTCCCTGATCTTGATCGTACACATTTGTGTGTATGATTAGTGTAAGATTCAATCGGGGGGGGGTGGGGGGGGCATCACAAATGTTCCCGCTACACCGTTGTTCACCACCTCGGATCTGCTTCCCCGCCGCCGACAGACGTCCATCGCACCACATTCAACAACTTGGCCATGGGTTCGTCACTGTCCTCCACAACATCTTGATCTTATGCAGAGATTCGTGTGAGTATTTTCTCTTCCCTTTTTATTTTTACTTTTATGCTTGATTAAGTCACTTAGATATGCAACAACTAGGGCACATCTAGATGTGTCCTAGAAAGAACCAATAAACTATTGCTGGCTGGGCAGTGATGCCCTACCGAAAATTCTTTTGCATGGGTCACAACATGTGTGTTCCTAACTTGAAAAGAGTGGGACCCCTACCTTTTTTGCGAAAGGACCTCGGGATTATATTGATGATTTAGATGTAACTCAAAGCACCCCCAAAGTAAATAAATATATAACGAGGTCCTCGGACCACCTCAGGAAAACTAAGCCCACTGGAGTGAGTTGAGGACGCACCACCGCCGCTCCTCTCAGAGCCAACACCTTCTTGAAGACACCCATCATCCATGACGTATGGGAAGTCTCCAACTTCAGCCATCAAGGACTAGCACACCAGAGCAATAGCCAGCTGAGGAACCACCATGCAAATCCATAGATCCTCCCCACTTGCACATTAAGATCCTGCCTACACACTGATGATGGGGAATATGCCGACACCACGACGGGGAGGGGAGAACGAAACTCACAAGGCCAAGACATCGAGTCCGATTCACCACCATGTTTGACAAAAGAACTCGAGCGAACCAGACACCCACGAGGAGAAAACAATCACATTGTACATCTGAAAGGATCAAGAAGAGGTGTTTAGAGGGGGGGGGGGGGGAATAGACTCCTAACAAAGAAAAGTTACAGTTTTTATTTTCTTCAGGTTGAGGTAGAGTTTTAGCACAAGTTTAAACATCCACAATACATTCAAGCAAGCATGGAAAGAGTATATGAGCAACGGAAAATAAAGCATGCAATTTGCAAGAAAGTAAAGGGATGGGATTGGAGTGTGCAAAAGCAATTGGAGACACAGAGATTTTTGGCATGGTTTCGATAAGTGGTGCTATCGTACATCCATGTTGATGGAGACTTCAACCCACGAAGGGTAGTGGTTGCGCGAGTCCACGGAGGGCTCCACCCATGAAGGGTCCACGAAGAAGCAACCTTGTCTATCCCACCATGGCCATCGCCCACAAAGGACTTGCCTCACTAGGGTAGATCTTCACGAAGTAGGCGATCTCCTTGCCCGTAAAAACTCCTTGGTTCAACTCCACAATATTGATGGAGGTTCCCAAGTGACACCTAACCAATCTAGGAGACACCACTCTCCAAAAGGTAATAGACTGTGTGTTTATGATGAAGTCCTTGCTCTTGTGATTCAAATGATAGTCTCCCCAACACTAAACTCTCTCTCACTGATTTGGATTTGGTGGAAAGATGATTTGAGTGGAAAGCAACTTGGAAGAGGCTAGAGATCAAGATTCATATGGTTGGAGTGGAATATCTTGGTCTCAACACATGAGTAGGTGGTTCTCTCTCAGAAAAAGAATGTTGGAAGTATAGGCATGTTCTGATGGCTCTCTCCTTGAATGAAGAGTGGGTGGAGGGGTATATATAGCCTCCACACAAAATCTAACCGTTACACACAAATCACCAAACTTGATGGGATTGAATCAGAAAACTCGATCGGACCGATTTAGGTCATAATGTGACCATTAGGCATTTCGGTGGGACCGATATGGTCAACTCGGTGGCACCGATGTGCTAGGGTTAGGGTAAAAACCTCATCTCGGTTTGACCGATTACACAAACTCGGTGAGACCGATTTTGGTAATATGTAAAACAGAGAGTTGGTCAAGCAAACTCGATGGGACCGATTGCATGTCTCGGTGGGGCCGAAATTATTGCAATAGGTAACAAAGAGTTTGCAAGCCCATCTCGGTGAGACCTTGATCCCATCAGTGGGACCAAATTGATTAGGATTTGTGGCAGTGGCTATGTCAAGAGAACTCAATGGCGCCGGATAAAACAAATTGGTGGGGCCGGGTTTGACTTTTTGGTTTGGGACATATGTGGATATGAGAAAGTGATTGAGGGCTTTTGGAGCATATCACTAAGCATATTGAGCAAGAAACCCACTAAGCAACACCTCATCCCATTTTAATAGTATTGGCTTTTCCTATGGACTCAATGTGATCTTGGATCACTAAAAGAAAAATGTAGAGTCTTGAGCTTTAGAGCTTGAGCCAATATTTTGTCCTTAGCATTTAGAAGGGGTTCCACATCCTCTTGTCCACGCCACTCCATCTGTTGAACTTGTCTGAAATATTCTAGATAGAAACATTAGTCCAACAAGAGATATGTTGACATTAATTACCAAAACCACCCAGGGAGCACTTGTGCTTTCAACATCACTGCCATCGGCGGATGTGGGATACAAACCTCTAGTTGATACATAGATCAACGAGAGAGCAACATCGCCCTCATGTTGGCACCACCAGCACTGACATGGAGAAGGGAAGCGGTAGATTTATTTCTCCAGATCTGTGATGGAACCTTCTCCAAATTGACACCAATATGGCCTAATCCTACCCTATTTACACACCTAAAGAAGAGGAGCAAGATCCCCACCTCCTCCCGCTACCAAAGCAAGTGGAGGATGCAGGGAGAGGGGCCTCTCACAGTCGCTCCCCGGAAAGCCATCAACCGCTTTCTTATGTGAGTACCTCCAGTCTAGTTTGCTTTTTTACGTGGGCAACTAAGCTAGTTGTTTACAGCTTGAGGCCTCCACTATGTACGCCAAAAGAGGTGCCAAATTTACTTTTCCTTCTTTGTGCACCGATGCCCTCCATTGCCCAACCGAGGCCACAAAAACATTCTAGGCACCGAAGCACCTACTTGCTTCGATGCCAAATAGACAAAGTAGCAAACAATTAGTCTCGGTGGACAACCCAAGGAAGCAAAGTAGCCTAAAGGTAGTCTCGTAAGTAAGAAGTTGATGACTCACTTGAGTTTTTAAATTAACGTAGGGGTCCCACTCCTTTTAGGCTAGGAGCACACACATTGTGAGGCTGGTGCCAAACAATTTTTTAGGGCATCGCTACCAGGCCAACATTATTTTAATACATTGGACATTGACCACATTGTGGAAGGCCTTATGATTTTGGTGTCGGAACAAGTAGGTGCTCAAATGCTTAGATTTTTTTAGGCACCAGCTGAATAATGGAGATCATCGATGCCAACTTATGCACCACTCTTTCTCTCCCCTTATCTACTACTCTTGAAAGTCTCACCCGTTCCCCCGGCCCCTCTCTCCTTCCTCTCGAGTGGCTCTGTTGTGTGGATTGTGAATGGAAGAGGTGGTCTGGTTGTTGTAAATAGCGGTTGGCTTCGAGAGTGCTCTAGGTCTAGGATTGCCCCTATGGCGATTGCTTCATGTCATGTGGTTGGAGCTCTGCCCCGATGCATACAAGTAACGTCGGTGGCCCAGTTTCTCCTCCTTCTGACAGCTATCCATGGTGGACAACAGTGACGAGAGGGGATCTAGTAGTAGCTTCCTTAATAAGCTTCCAAGTATCCCGGATCTGATGCTTGCTTGTACTCCATCCAAGCACTTTCCTAGCTGCCATGGGGGAGGAAGAGGAGAGGAGGAAGGAGAGATAGCAAGCGGCCGACGAGCCGCAGGTTCAGTTCATCCTTGGAGCTTATTTCTAGTGGTGAGCTCGTTGGAGCCATGGCACCACTAGTAGTTCCCTACCCCATGGAGAGGCTCTCACTCTTGTGGTTGGTAGCCGGTTTCCAGTGACTAGTCGCTACATATTCTGGTCGAAGCGTGACCAATTGGAGCGTTAGCGTACTCTTCCACCGCCTCCGTTTATTCCTCCCGTCTGACATGCCAAAGGGGAGGCAGTTTTGGCTCAGACCGACATCTGCAACTCTTTTATCTGGCTAGCTACCGGTGGTGGAGCCGCGGCCAACTCATTGTACCAAGTGGTTTAGTCCCCGGTGATGAGTCGCTCCTCTGCTGCCTTCGTTTATTCCTCCCAGCTGACATGCCAATGGGGAGGCAGTTTGTGCTCAGGCCGGCGTCTGCAACTCTTCTATACGACTAGCCACCGATGGTGGAACCATGGCCAACTCATCGTACCAAGTGGTTTTGTCCCTGGTGACGATGGGCTTGAGTCAGTGTTGAAGCCTTCCTCAAGGTCGCAATGCAATGTTTCTTTGTGATCTCAGGTCTTTTTTGTAATATGTCAAGGTTGGTCTGTAATTCTCTTTCTTTCATGGGCCCTGGTGTAAAATGTACTCTATATGTCTATCTAATGAAAGGTTTGGGTCCTTCGGGACCATACTACTGTTCAAAATAAATGCAAAAATGAATTTGGCACTGATTTTGACCTACTTAGGGCCCGAGGGCTATGCCAAAGAAAATTATCGATGCCCATTGGCAATATAATGGATACATGATATGTACATTTTTGCATCATGTTTCCTACTGATATTTATAGTGTTTTTATGCATCATAACACCTTTTGGAGTAATTCTAATCCCTTTTCTCTCCTAATATGCAAGGTTTACACAAACATGGAGAATACTGAGAGCTGGAATCCTGGATCTGAAAAAGCTACGTCAGAGATACCTATTCTTCACATCCCCAAATGATCTGAAATTTTACGGAGATTTTTTTTGGAATATATAAAAATACTGGAGAACACTGATACTGGAGGGGCCACCCAGGTTCCCACAAGGCACTGGGGTGCGCCCACCCCCAGGCATGCCCTGGTGGGTAGTACCCCCTGGCCCACTTTGGGCGACCATCTTCTGCTATATAATGTCATTTAACCTAGAAAAAAAATAAGGGATGACTTTCGAGATGGATCGCCACTGTCTCGAGGCGGAACTTGTGCATGAGCACTTTTGCTCTTCGGCAGAGCGATTCTGCTGGGGATACTTCCCTCCGGGAGGGGGAAATCGAAGCTATCATCATCACCAACAACCCTCTCACCATGGGAGGGCCAATCTCCATAAACATGTTCAACATCACCATCTCATCTCAAAACCCTAGTTCATCTCTTGTGTTCAATCGTTGTATCAAAACCTCGGATTGCTACTTGTGGGTGACTAGTAGTGTTGATTACATCTCGTAGTTCATGCTAGCTGGTTATTTGGTGGAAGATTATATGTTCAGATCTATTATGATATTCAATAACCCTCTGATCTTGACCATGAATATGTTTTGTGAGTATTTGCTTTTGTTCTTGAGGACATGGGAGAAGTCTCGTCATAAGTAATTGTGTGAATTTGGTATTCGTTTGATACTTTTATGATATGTATGTTTTCATTCCCTTAGTGGTGTTATGTGAACATCGACTACATGACACTTTACCATCTTTGGGCCTAAGGGAATGAATTGTGGAGTAGTTATTAGATGATGGGTTGCTAGAGTGATAGAAACTTAAACCCTAATTTATGCGCTATTCCATAAGGGGCTGATTTGGATCCATATGTTTAATGTTATGGTTAGATTTTATCTTAATTCTTCTTTCGTAGTTGCTGATGCTTGCGAGAGGGTTTAATAATAAGTGGGAGGGTTGTTCAAGTAATAACAGCACCCAAGCACCGGTCCACCCACATATGAAATTATCAAAGTAGCGAATGCGAATCAAACCAACATGATGAAAGTGACTAGATGAAATTCTCGTGTGTCCTCAAGAATGCTTTGCTTAGTATAAGAGATTGTTTTGGCCTGTCCTTAGCTAAAAAAGGATTGGGCTACCTTGTTGCACCTCGTGTTACTATTGCTACTTGTCAGTTGTTATAAATTATCTTGTTATCAAACTACATGTTACCGACAATTTCAGTGCTTGCAGAAATTACCTTACTAAAAAATACATCTCATTTCCTTCTGTTCCTTGTTGGGTTCGACACTCTTACTTATCGAAAGGACTACGATTGATCCCCTATACTTGTGGGTCATCAAGACTCTTTTCTAGCATTGTTGCCGGGGAGTGAAGCGCTCTTGGTAAGGAAAAATTTATATTACATGCTGAAATTTTCTGTTACTCGCTACTATGGGAAACAATCTTTTGAGGGGTTTGTTCGGGGTATCTCCACCTCGACCAGAAGCACAAAGATTTGCTCCTCAACCTACTTCACCTACTGAAATATTGGTTATGAGATTCCTTTGGGTATGATAGAGAAACTGCTAGCTAATCCTTATGCAGGAGATGGAATGAAACATCCTGAGACGCATCTGATATATGTGGACAAAATTTGTGGATTGTTTAAGCTTGCAGGTTTACTCGGAGATGAAGTTAAGAAGAAGGTTTTCCCTTTATCTTTGGGGGGAAAAGCATTGACATGGTATACGCTATGTGATGATATTGGATCTTGGGATTTGAACCGATTGAAATTGGAATTTCACCAAAAGTTTTATCCTATGCATCTAGTTCATCATCATCGGAATTATATATATGGTTTTTGGCCTCGTGAAGGAGAAAGTACTACTCTAGATTGGGGAGGCTTAAATCAATGTTATATTCATGCCCCAATCATGAGCTCTTAAGAGAAATTATTATACAGAAGTTTTATGCTCATCTTTCTCGTAATGATCAATCCATGCTCGATCTTCTTGTACTGGTTCTTTTATGGAGAAGACTATTGAATTCAGATGGGATCTTTTGGAAAGAATTAAATGCAACTCTGAAGATTGGGAACTCGATGAAGGTAAAGAATCAAGTATTAAGCTTGAGTTTGATTGTGTTAAATATATTATGAATACCGATGCGTTTCACAAGTTTAGCACTAAATATGGACTTGACTCTGAGATAGTCGCCTTTTTTTTGAATCATTTGTTACTCATGTTGATCTCCCTAAAGTGAAGTGGTTTAAATATCATCCCCCTATTAAATAAAATATTGAGGAGCTAGTCATAGTTAAATAAGAAACTATCAGTTACAATGTTGATCCAGTTGTGCCTACTGCTTATATTGAAAAACCACTTTTCCTTGTTAGGATAAAGGAACATGCTAAGGTGTGGTTAACAAGAGTAACATAAAAGTACCTAGACCATATGAACAAAATAAAGTAGAACCTAGTATTGCTATGGTTAAAGATCTCTTGGTCGATAATATTGATGGGCATGTTATTTATTTCTGTGATGTAGCTGCTAGAATTGCCAAACCTGATACTAAGGGCCTGTTCGTCAACTGCCCAGCTCCCAGAAATCCTCAAATCTGGATTCTCAATCTCACCTCCAGCTTCCCGACGAAAATAGTGGATCAGGAAAACCGTTCGGCAACAGAATTCCCAGATCCCAGTTCGCTAGTATTGGGCTGGTAGCCGGCTGGCCCATTAAGCTAGATTCTGGCCTGTTAGGGAGCGAAGGTCGTTGTTGCGTTCTATTCTTCCCTGGACGAAGCGTTTTCTTTCACTTTGCGGTGGCAGCTCACCGTAAATAACTCAAACTCCAGCTTCTGCGATTTATGGGATCCACGAAACACTCGCTCCCAGTTTTTGTACTACGACCCACCTTAGATCTGGGAAGCTAGCTTCTGGGAGCTGACCTGTTCGGCCCAGCTTCGCCTGCTGATTCAGAGAAGCCAGGAGCTGGGGAGTTGCTGAACAGGCCCTAAAGATAATAATAAGTCTGTGGTTGGCATGCCTGTTGTCTCAATTAAAATTGGAGATCATTGCTATCATGGTTTATGTGATTTGGGTGCTAGTGTGAGTGCTATTACTTTTATTTCATATCAAGAAATTATGAATGACATAGTACCTGCTGAAATAGAGGATATTAATGTTACTATTAAACTTGCAAATAGGGACACCACCACACCACTTGGGATTGTTAGTGATGTTGAAGTCTTGTGTGGGAAAATAAAATATCCCATTGATTTTCTAGTTCTTGGTTCTGCACAAGATGATTTTTGTCCCATAATATTTGGTACACCTTTCTTGAACACTATTAATGCTAAGATTGATTGCCATAAAGAAACGGTCAGTGTCAATTTTGGTGATCGGTGTCATGAGTTTTTCTATAAGTTTCATAGGCAACCTCATGATAAAGAATTGCCTAGTAAGGATGAAATAATTGATCTTGCTTCTATTGCTGTACCTCCTACTGATCCGCTAGAACAGTATTTGCTAGATCATGAAAATGATATGCATTTTCATGAAAGAAATGAAATAAATAAAATAATCTTTGAACACCAACCTATCCTCAAACACATTTTGCTTGTTGAAACTCTAGGATGTCCTCCTCCACCTAATGGTGATCCTGTGTTTGAATTAAAGCATTGCCTGACACTTTGAATATTCATATCTTGGTGAGAAAAAGATATATCCTGTTATTATTAGTGCTAACCTTACAAAACATGAAGAAAAGATATTATTAAAAATTCTGAGGAAGCACCATGCTGCTATTGGGTATACTATTGATGATCTTAAGGGCATTAGCCCCACACTCTGTGAGCACAAGATTAATATGGACCCTGATGCTAAACCCGTCGTTGATCATCAACGATGGTTGAATCCCAAGATGAAAGAAGTTGTAAGAACTGAAATACAAAAGCTTCTGGAAGCATGTATAATCTATCCCATAATTGATAGTAGACGGGTAAGTCATGTTCATTGTGTCCCTAAGAAAGGAGTTATTACTGTTGTTCCTAATGATAAAAATGAACTCATTCCACAAAGAATAGTGACTGGCTATAGAATGGTAATTGATTTTAGAAAATTAAACAAAGCCACTAGAAAAGATCAATACCCTTTGTCTTTCATTGATCAAATGTTAGAAAGATTGTCTAAACACACACACTTTTGCTTTATTGACGGATATTCTGGTTTCTCTCAAATACCTGTATCACAACCTGATCAAGAGAAAACCACCTTTCCTTTTCCTTTTAGAACTTAAGATTATAGATGTATGCCTTTTGGTTTATATAATGCACCTTCTACCTTTCAAAGATGTATGACTGCTATATTCTCTAACTTTTGGGAAAATACTATTGAGGTTTTCATGGATGATTTCTT
Organism: Triticum urartu; assembly: GCF_003073215.2. Taxonomy (NCBI): domain Eukaryota; kingdom Viridiplantae; phylum Streptophyta; class Magnoliopsida; order Poales; family Poaceae; genus Triticum; species Triticum urartu. The sequence goes on along the minus strand of NC_053023.1, from coordinate 233,381,398 downwards.
CGTTTACAGAACTTCTTTGGATGATTGCTTAACCAACCTTGATCGAGTTTTGCAGAGATGTGAACAAACTAATATTATCTTGAATTGGGGGAAGTGCCACTTTATGGTGAACGAAGGCATTGTCTTGGGGGATAAAATTTCTAAGCAAGGTATTGATGTGGATAAAGCTAAAGTTGATGCAATTCAGAAAATGTCATGTCCTAAAGACATTAAAGGTATTTGTAGTTTCCTTGGTCATGCTAGTTTTTCTAGGAGGTTTATTAAAGACTTCTCTAAAATTTCTAGGCCTCTTACTAATCTCTTGCAAAAGGAGGTTGCATTTATTTAATGATGATTGTGTAGAAGCCTTTGAAAAACTTAAGAAAGCCTTAACTTCTGCACCTATTGTTCAACCACCCGATTGGAACTTATATTTTGAAATTATGTGTGATGCTAGTGATTATGTTGTTGGTGTTGTTCTAGGACAAAGAGTTGATAAGAAATTAAACGATATCCATTATGCTAGTAAAACTCTAGACAATGCCAAATAATAATGCTACTACTAAAAAGAATTTTTAGCTGTTGTGTTTGCTTGTGATAAATTTAGATCTTACATTGTTGATTCTAAAGTAATTGTTCACACTGATCATGCTGCTATTAAATACCTTATGGAAAAGAAAGATGCTAAACCTAGACTTATTAGATGGGTTCTCTTGCTAAAAGAATTTGACTTGCATATTACTGATAAGAAGGGAGCTGAGAACCCCGTAGTTGATAACTTGTCTAGGTTAGAAAATATTCTTGATGACCCACTGCCCATTGATGATAGCTTTCCTGATGAACAACTAGCAGTCGAAAATTCTTCTCATAATACTCCTTGGTATGCTGACTATGCTAATTATATCGTAGCTAAATTTATACCACCTAGTTTCACATACCAACAAAAAAATCTTCTTTGACTTAAGACATTACTTTTGGGATGACCCACATCTTTATAAAGTAGGAGTACATGGTATTGTTAGACGTTGTATACCTGAGCATGAACATGAAAAAATCCTACAAAAATGTCACTCCGAAGCCTATGGAGGACATCACGCGAGAGATAGAGCTCCACACAAGTTTTTTTGCATGAAAACTTCCTTTCCAAATGGGAAGGACATATTGATACGTATCCAAAGTATCTATAATTTTTTATTGTTCCATGCTATTATATTATCTGTTTTGGATGTTTAATGGGCTTTAATATACCTTTTTATATTATTTTTGGGACTAACCCACTAACCAAAGGCCGAGTGCAAATTGTTGTTTTTTGCCTATTTCAGTGTTTCGCAGAAAAGGAATATCAAACGGAATCCAAACGGAATGAAACCTTCGGGAGAGTTATTTTTGGAACAAACGTGATCCAAGAGACTTGGAGTGGACATCAAAAAAGAAGTGAGAAGGCCACGAGGCAGGAGGGCGCGCCCAGGGGGTTAGGTGCGCCCCCACCCCCGTGGGACCCTCACAGCTCCACCAACGTACTTCTTCCTCCTATATATACCCATATACCCCAAAAACATCCAGGAGCACCACAAAACCCTATTTCCACCGCCGCAGCCTTCTGTACCCGTGAGATCCCATCTTGGGGCCTTTTCCGGTGCTCCGTCGGAGGGGGAATCAATCACGGAGGGCTTCTACATCAACACCATAGCCTCTCCGATGATGTGTGAGTAGTTTACCACAGACCTTCGGGTCCATAGTTATTAGCTAGATGGCTTCTTCTCTCTCTTTGGATCTCAATACAAAGTTCTCCTCGATACTCTTGGAGATCTATTCGATGTAATTATTTTTGCGGTGTGTTTGTCGAGATCCGATGAATTGTGGGTTTATGATCAAGATTATCTATGAACTATATTTGATTCTTCTTTGAAATCATTTATGCATGATGAATGTCTTTGCAAGTCTCTTCGAATTATCAGTTTGGTTTGGCCTACTAGATTGATCTTTCTTGCAATGGGATAAGTGCTTAGCTTTGGGTTCAATCTTGCGGTGTCCTTTCCCAGTGACAGCAGGGGCAGCAAGGCACGTATTGTATTGTTTCCATCAGGGATAAAAAGATGGGGTTTATATCATATTGCTTGAGTTTATCCCTCTACATCATGTCATCTTTCCTAATGCGTTACTCTGTTCTTATGAACTTAATACTCTAGATGCATGCTGGATAGCGGTCGATGTGTGGAGTAATAGTAGTAGATGCAGAATCGTTTCGGTCTACTTGTCGCGGACGTGATGCCTATATACATGATCATGCCTAGATATTCTCATAAGTATTCACTTTTTTGTCAATTGCTCGATAGTAATTTGTTCACCCACCATAGAATTTGCTATCTTGAGAGAAGCCACTAGTGAAACCTATGGCCCTTGGGTCTATCTTCCATCATATTATTTTCATATCAACTTGCTATTTCTATTACTGTTTATTTTGTAATCTTTAGTTTCTAATCTATATCATAAAAATACCAAAAATATTTATCTTATTATCTCTATCAGATCTCACTTTCGTCAGTGACCGTGAAGGGATTGACAACCCCTTTATCGCGTTGGTTGCGAGGTTCTTGTTTGTTTGTGCAGGTACTAGGTGACTTGCGTGTTACCTCCTACTAGATTGATACCTTGGTTCTCAAAAACCAAGGGAAATACTTACGCTAAAGTGCTGCATCACCCTTTCCTCTTCAAGGGAAAACCAACGCATGCTCAAGACATATATCATCGAAGAAGTTTACCACTCTAGAGTTATTAAGATCAATAATGTTGAAGGCACTAACCCGAAGGTAGTCAATGGACAAATAATAAAGCACTATATTTTAGGTACACCTATTAATGCTGAAACTAACATTATCCAAACCATGACACCAGAGGAACAAATAAAAGAAAACTTCCAGAACACTCCAGAACCCTACAAAGGAAGAGGTACGTGATACGGTAAGTAAACGGAATCCAAAAATTCCGCGAAAATATTTTCTGTTAGTTTTGGAATATTAGAAAAAAATAAGAATAAGAAACATTCGGGAAGGCAACCCAGGGGCCACTACAAAAAAAGACACATCTGTGACATTTTGGGCCGAACAATTTTTTTTGTCATACATATGACACTTCTATGACGATAATTGTGACAAAACCCAGTATCATCATAGATGTGGTGGGCTCCTACTTCTATGACAAAAAATCATGACAGAAAATGGGCTTTTCGTCCTGGGCGGGCCGGAGACGCAGCTGCATGACATTCTTTGGGCCGTCCATGATGGAAAAAACCGTGGTAGAAGCGAGGGGGAGGAAAATTTCGGGGAGTTCCCGGTTACGGTGGGAGGTCGGGGGCCGAGCGATGCGCGTTTCTCTCGTACACGTACGCGCGTGTGTGCGAGGCGTTGGCTCTAACTGAACCCGAGTGAGGCGTTGGGCTCTAACTGAACCCGAGCGATTGAACTGCAGGCTACGCATTACTGAACCCAAGAGATCGATCGGTGGCTATTAACTGAACCCGATCGAGCGATTCCTTCGCTACTTCTGCTAACTGAAGCCGATCGATGGGATGAACAGTGGAGCGGTGGCGTTGCCTCTGGATGAACAGGACCACTTCGTGTGGTGGAGGGCTGGATGAACAGTAGACGGTGGAGGGGTGCCCGTGGAGGGGTGGATGAACAGGACCCCGTGGTGTGGAGGGCTGGATGAACAGTACACGGTGGAGGGGTGGTTGAACAGGACCCCGTGGTGTGGAGGGCTGTATGAACAGTAGACGATGGAGGGGTGCCCGTGGAGGGGTGGTTGAACAGGACCCCGTGGTGTGGAGGGTTGGATGAACAGTAGACGGTGGAGGGGTGGTTGAACAGTAGCCGGTGGAGTAGCACGCGGTGGTGGCTGGATGAACAGGAGCCCGTGGAGGCTGGATGAACAAGAGCCCGTGGAGGCTGGAGGAGGTTGACGGTGGAGATGAACAGTATCCCGTGGAGCCCCGTTTTGCCGTACGCCACACCCCTCCCGATGAACAGGACCCCCGTTTCGACCGTAGCGCTCCAACACAAGTCTATTTCCTCCGTTTTGCGGTACACCACACCCCTCCCGATCAACAGGACCCCCGTTTCGACCGTAGGAGGCCCGTTTCCTCCGTTTTGCAGTACGCCAGACCCCTCCCGATGAATAGGATCCCGTTTCGAACGTGGCCGGTCGAACACAAGGCTGTTTCCTCCGTTCTGCGGTACGCCAGGCCTCGTTTCCATCGCCTGTTCCATCCAAGCCCTCCCGATGAACACGACGCATTCCGTTGCCTCCCCATGAACACGACGACGACGCTGTTTCTCCGTTCCGACCCAGCCATGTACATGAGCCGTCGCCGTACGTATGCGCGAGTAGGCGTTCGAGACCCCGCCTGTATGTACACATACGTGGCCATATTTTCTTTCTTGCACCCTGGCAGCTGTACGTACGTGTAAATGCTATGTGCGCGCCTCTACTACGACACGTGCGCGCCTCTACTACGACGCGTGCGCGCCTCTACATCGACCAGTATGTACGTACACGTTCGCGACCAGAATGACAATGCTACGTACGCTTCGACCAGGTGGGTCCTGACTGCCAGGCACTTCCTTGCCTGCGAAGATGTAACTGGTCGGTCCCAGCAGTCAGGGGGCGAATCGTTCTGTTTTTTTGCTCGGACGCACTTCCTTGCGTGCGAATATGTAGCTGGTGGGTCCCAACAGTCAGGGGGAATCGTTTTTTCACGAAATACGGTGGCCCGTCCGCTGGGTCCCGCTGTCAGGTGGAGGAATAATTATTTTGCACATAATAAGGAGGCACTTCCTTGCTGCGGCCGTGGACCCAGCTATCAGCCTCTCCACGTACAGTCCACGTCCGATGGAAGCTGTTCCTTAACCATGTTGACCACGCCGCGCCGAGAGCACCAGGGCGGTGGACGACAGCGAGGCCTAGGAAGGGGACGACGCAGAGCCGGGGAAGACGCGACAGTGGATGCCCATGCGTAGAGGAGTACGAGGGTTCACTGGTTCGCTGCGGTGTGAGGCTGCCGTCACCGCAGAATAACAGGGGGTGTGGGTGTGTAGAGGGATGGCCTGGCCAGCGGTGGGAGTAGTAGGGGCTGTGAGGCCTCCGCCGCATCGCAGCCAGCCACGGGAGGTAGGAGCATGAGTCACGACCGGCGCTGGTTTGGGTGGCCAGAGCAAGAAGACCAGAGGTTGAAGAAGCACTACAGCCGTTGGATGGACATCGTACGGTCACTGGAGCTAGAATCGTGCATATTGACTAAGTTGACAAAGCCATCCGTCCACGTCAACTTAGTAGGCCCACAAGTCAGCCTACTAGTATACTGCATCCCAGCTAACAGGGGGAGTATTCATTTTTTTGTGCGTAATAAGGAGGCACTTCCTTGCATGCGAAGATATAGCTGGTGGGTCCAAGCTGTCAGCGGCGGTAACATTTTTTTCATGAAATACAGAGGCCCTTTCGGTGGGTCCCTGATGTCAAGTGGAGGAATCATTATTTTGCACGTAATAAGGAGGCATTTCCTTGCGTGCGGCCGTGGACCAAGCTGTCGGCCTCTCCACGTAAAGTCCACTTCATATGGATGTCGGTCGTTGACCACGTTGACCAGGCCACGCCGAGAGCACCAGGGCGGTGGACGACGGCGAGGCCTAGGAAGGGAACGACACGGAGGCAGGGAAAACTCGACAGTTTTTTCCCACGCGGAGGGGAGTACGACTGTACGAGGGTTTACTGGTTCGTGTGCCGTCGCCGGAGAATAACAACAAGTGTGGGTGAGTAGAGGGATGGCTAGGCCAGCAATGGGAGTACGGTGGGGCGGTGAGGCCTGCGCGGCAGCAGAGTCGGCCGCGGGGAGGAGGGAGCAGGCAGTCCCGCCGGCACCTGTTTGAGCGGCTGGAGCAGGAAGAGCAGAGATTGAAGAAGCACAACGGCCGTTGGATGGCCATCCAACAATCACTGCTTGTGCGTCAACCTTTTTTTAGGAAAGCCTCAAATCTGTGGAAAACAGCATACATCCCATTTGCCATTATTTCTAATAATTTACAGCCCATTTGCTAATTATTAATGTTTTTTTGGAGCCCATATTCTTTTTGTTAGCATTACAGCCCATATTGTGGCCACGGTTAAAAAATTATACGAAATTTTGCATATTTCGGTGCGGTCCGAACTGTTTTTAATCCCAAAATTTCGACTCACATTCAAACTGATTTTAAAAATAAATGTATATCAATATAAAATCCAACAAATTCTCCACGCATAAAAATTAATGTAATTTCAAATCTCGAAATGAAGAAAAGATATTTGAAACTAATTGCCGGTTTGATGTGTTTTAAAAATGTACAACCCATTTCTCATTACTGATGGGCCATTTTCTCGGCCAGCCGAATGAAAGCTCTCCTTGTCTTGAAAGATTTGTAGCCCAACAGGCCTGACAAAGCGACTTACTTGGCAAATCACAAAAAAACTGGGCTGTGGTCGTGGACCCAGCTGTCAGCCTCTCCACGTACAGTACTCTTCCGATGGAATGTCGTTGACCACGTTGACCACGCCGCGCCGAGAGCACCAAGGCGGTGGACGACAGCGAGGCCTAGGAAGGGGATGACGCGGAGCCGGGGAAGACGCGACAGTGGATTCCCACGCGGAGAGGAGTACGAGGGTTCACTGGTTCGGCTGCGGTGTGAGGCTGCCATCGCCGCAGGGCCTGGCTAGCGGTGGGAGTAGTAGGGGGCGATGAGGCCTCATCGGCAGCACAGCCGGCCACTGGAGGTAGGAGCAGATGGTCTCCCCGGCGCTAGTTTGGGCGGCTGGTGCAAGAAGAGCAGCGATTGAAGAAGCATCAGGACCGTTCGATTCAAATCCAATGGTTACTGCTGCTAGAATCATTTGTTGACTAAGTTGACAAGCCCTGCGTACGCGTCAACTTAGTAGGCCCACAGGTCAGCCTCCCAACCGGTGCGCCCCAGATGTCAGTGGGAGGAATCATTTTTATCGCATAATAAGGAGGCAGTTGATTGCGTGCGGCCAGGCCAGCGGAGGGGGTAGGGTGGGCCGGGGAAGCCTGCGCGGCATCATAGCGGGCCACAAGAGGAGGGAGTAGGCAGTCCCGCCGGCGCTAGTTTAGGCGGCTGGAGCAGGAAGATCAGAGATTGAAGAAGCACGTCAGCCGTTGGATGGACATCCAAAACTAACTGCTGCTAGAATGGTGTGTTCACTGACAAAGCCTTGCGTAAACAAGTCAGCCTCGAAATCTATGGCCTGTACAGCCCATTTGCTATTATTTTTATAATTTTTACTCATTTTATAATTCATATGGAATTTATTGCAGCCCGTTTTCCATTTTTAGAATTGCTGGCCATTTTCTGGTCAGTACCAGGGTCAAAAAATTAACTAAATATGTGGGAAATTTTGAAAATTCGCAAATTTTTGCTGGGGAACGAAATATTCTTAATCCAAAAATTAATAGCCATACTAAAACAAATTTAAAAATAAATTAGTACTATGTCATGTTAAATCCAATGAAATACGTATAAGATATCAGTGAAGAACAAAAACAAAAAAAGAAACTTATATCCCATTTGCTATAATTTTTTTGGAATTTTCAACCCCTTTTGATATTACTTTTAACAGACATTAACCATACTCTTAAGCTAGGCCGGAATGCATCCCTCCTCCTCTTGAAAGATTTGTAGCCCAGTAATTCAGAGAAATCAAATAGGCCTAGCTTGGGTATTCTTCAAAAAGAAATACTGGGCTACCTATTTTCCCAAAGAACTAGTGCATGAGCATTTAGCTTTATTTATTTATTTACTTATTTATGTTTAGGGGACCATGTGCATGTACCTGGGCCGGATTCATGTGAGAGCCTCCCTTCCAGTTAATTATGGGCTTCTCTATTGGGCCTTCATCAGTGGGCTGCATGTTATCAACAAGTGGAAAATGTGTTCTGAGTTTCAAAAAAAAGTGTTCCGTACGATAAATAGTATGCGCTACGTACGGTACGGGGCACTAAAGGATCGAACCATGCAACGACTTCCAAAACATTATGTTTGTCGTTCTAACAACACATTTATTCAACCAACAGACGAGATATACTACTGATTGTACATTGAAAACAGCAGCAGCAGGAACCAGGGCTGGGGGTGCAACAGAAGCAGTAAGCAGGCCAAAAGAGTGAAGACTCAACTCTCTCTTCCAAACCAAACATCAGCCATCATTACAAAAGGGCTACCAAAAAATAATAAGTGTATCCATCAAACTAAATAAAGATCCCACTACACCAAGTGTACGCATCTAACTAACTGGCTCAGTTAGACGTTACTATTTATTAAGCTATGGAGATTGGCTGACGGCTTGAACCAGATGGGTGCCTGACGGGGGAAACTCCAGCTAGCAGGTCGAAGTCTGATACTTGCGACCCTCTCTCCTACTTTGGGCTGCAGAGCGTGGCGGCACATATTAGGGTATGGTGCATGCAGAGACGCATGGTACGCTGTGTACACACAGTTTTGCCTGGTGAACGAAACCGCGCTGCCATCATGATCCTTGCCGTCGGTTATCTCCTGGTTAATCAGATAATTCAGTCCGACAAACAGAGAGCATGTACCAAGGCTACTTACCAGCCTCCAGTCAAAAATTCCTGAAGGCCCAGAGAAGCTGGGATCCTGCTCAAAGACCTTGCAGTGACTGTGATTGTATTCCGTGAAACAACACATCCGGTACGTGCGAACGATCATCAATCTTTCGCCATTGTATCATCGAGCCAGGAATCACCTGCAACTACCATGCCGCTTTTCTTTGAAAGGTTCTGGGATTAGGAAGCGTAGGGACATCAGGCGGCCTACAACATCATATCAAGTTGGAGTTAAATAAAAAAGGGATCTTGGTTTAGTCAATCTTAAGAACAACATGTTATGAGCATGAATATTTTTTCAACAAATGTTGATAGTAATATAAGCAAGCCATCATGATATCATAGGAAAGTAACATACTACTGTAACAGCCGTTTGTAGCGATGACTGGAGTAGGCCAGCAATACGTCCAGCCATAGAAGGAGTCGACAGCGTAAATGAAGCCCTTGTGTTCAATGGCATCAGAGAACCATGGAGGATGTATGATCCTGCGATGGACGTGCAGTTTATCTACTTACCGCAGTGACCTGTCAGATAGGCGAGACCACGGTTGAAGAACGCAATTAGCCTGAAGTCTTTATAATTCGTAGATCTTGTGGGCACTTGGCAGATTACAACCTTGAGCAAATCAAACTTGGTATCATGTTGGCTACTGTAAGATTCCGAGTATTCTGGGCCGCGGTGCCAAAGCAGTGCAGTGTTAATCGAAGGAAGGGTGATCAATCGCCGGGTGTAGACCTCCACGAGCATCCAGCTGCCGCAACCGTCGACGAGCACCATCCAAGACGTGTTCATGCCGACCCAGTACATACCATTAATGTAGTTGAGGCTGATGCTCGCCACCCTACGATCGTTATGCTACGTGACACGCCGTTTCTGAAGATCAGGCGGCATCAGCAAGCAAGGAGCTGGCTTAAAAAGCTCAGGCCTGAGGGCTTTGAGTAAATGGTACAGCCCCGACGAGCACGCGGCGAGCGGCATGGTACTGAGATTGTCCACACGCGAAACAATGAGCTTGATTACCTCTGTGGGGAGTGACTTCCAGCCACTCTTTCGGCGGACGCTGCTCGGTTCTGCCATTGTTAGTGCTTGGGTTTCGGACGAGGGGGGAGGCGCCTTAGCGGGGATGGAAGATTGGACGATATTATGTGCGGACAAAGATGGAGAAGAAAATATGTGCTGTGGGAAGTGGACAGGTGTGATGACTACAGCACGCCGCTTGACTTACGAGACACATACCAGCAGCGTAGGGTCATGTCGATGCCAGACAACTTGCTTGAGTGATCACAGTACTGGTACTCCCTACAATGCTATGCCCTAACTTGCTTGAGTAGAGTAGTAGAGTAGGACTCTGCTCTACTACTAGCACCAGAGGAGTAGTATATTCTAATCTAAAATAGTTACAAACTTCAATGCCCGAGCGTGGAACGACTATGAACTGTGCTCAAAGACCGTGTCTACGTGGTGTTTGGACATGTGTGACAACCTCAACGCCAACGGTGTAGCTCCCGTTGCACCGTATGTGTTTCTGTCCTTCCTGTTCGAAATCGTGGTAAAATTCGTGTTTCTACTCTGTATCCTACTACTATGCTAGTCCACATGATTAGTTGCGAACGACGACTTCTTCCCCGACATCGGCAACCTCATCCTCGACGACATGGGCGGCAACGTCAATGCTGGCAACCAGTGAGATACAGGGTGTAGGAAGCGGTTTGGGAATTTGCATGCCTTTCCAACCAGTGAGATACTCCGTACAAAGTACGACAGAGAAATAACCACAGAGAAGGAAGCTAAAAGTAAAAAATCAAACGAGCATTTTTGCTTTTGTTTTGCATTGAATCGTTTCACAAGGTTGACTAGTGCTGTTTTTCTACTTTTACAAAAACCGCATCGTAATGTTAAAACGTGCATTTGCACGTACGTAAGTAATATTAGTACTCCCTCCGTCTAGGTGTATAAGTCTTCCCTCCTTCTTGGTCACGGTGCACAATCGAAGATGACTTATTGACTTGGACGGAGGGAGTAGCACAGTCTGCAAGCATATATCGAGAGAGACGTGTAGTGAGATAGTGGAAAAAAATTACTCGTATATGAGACCAGATCTCACGGTTAGCAGGTGAGACCCGTCCTGATGGATGACACGTGGCTTTTAAGTGGGGGGTGGGGGATGCTTTGTGATTTGTGAATGCCATGTGTCATCCATCAGGATGGGTCTCGCGTGAGACCTAGTCTCCTAGAATTCTTTTCCTGCGATAGTATATAGTAAAGTTTGTGCTATATGCACGTACTTGCAAAATGCGTACGAATACACAAGGTTTCCAAACTTTCCCTTTTACATACTTAATTACAGACTCTAAAAATTCCTGAATGTTCGGGATTTATCATTTGCGTCCCAAAACTAATGAGATCGCCTTACAAAACAAAAATTATACTCCTCCTAAAAGCCACGGCGCTCGCAGGAGCGCTTGCGACGCGCCACGAGTGCCCTGGTGCACGGCCGTTTCCCTGCGCGCTGACACAATGCCTCTTCCCCAGCCTCGCAACTCGCAAGGTGCTGATTGGCGGCTTGCCGGCGGGCAAGCGCGATCTCACCGGTGTGGTGATCCGGCGCCAACAGGTACTCCTCCTCGCTGGAAGCGTGCACCCCGGTCCACGTACCGCCATGCGTAGATGAGGCGCTTGGGCCCGACTGCACTCAGGGCGTCGGCACGGGCGTCCTCCGCCACCCTCACGGCCCTCGCACGAGCCTTCTGCCAAAGAGCCAATTGCCTGACTCTCTCGGACGCGACATAGGCCTCCCAGGCAGCTTGTTTCGCGGTGCGCTTCTCTTCCTCGGCCTTCTTCTCCTGTGACACCCCAAAATTTTAACCTTGTTTTACTAATTAAAATTTTGCCAGGAAAATTAAACTTTTCATTTTTCTGGGTTTTCTTTGATTTCAGTACCATCCTTTCTTGGATTTTTATGGAGTTTTATCCCAAGTGAAAGTTTCCAAATATATTACTGGACTAGTTTTCTCCCTCGAGAAAAAAAAACATTTCTCTTAAAAGTGGATTTAATTGCATAACTAATTCTCCCTGAGATTTATTCCCTGAAATGATTTTTTTAAAAGTTTCAGGACCCAATTTGCACTGCAACCTCTTGATATATTTATCTAAAATTCCAACCAAAATTTGGAGATGTCATGTGATGTTTTTAAATCACTTTTACGCAAAAATATATTTCATTCTTTTAATATTTTGAGCTCTACACCAATTTTTCAAATCTGGTCCAGTGGGCAATTTTGCACTACAAGCCATTTAAATATTTCTTTCTAGCCTCCACCAAAATTATGGGATGTTAATAGGAGTATATTATTCAACTTTCTGCAAAACCCAGTGGTGTTCTTTGAAAAATTTGAGTGAACCAACCTCTTTTGCTCTCTGGTCCAGTTTGGCTTTTTCTACAGCAACCCTAGTTTAATTTGCTCTAGTACCCTTGAGTTTTCTCCTGCTTATAGCCCACCTTGCAAAACCCTTAAGTCCATAAGAAGGGACCCATTGGAAGATTTCTGGATCATGAAACAATGCCATTTACCTATTGTCCAGAACTGAAGTTTTGCAGAACTTGCACTAACAAGTGTTTGTTTTTGTTAAACTAACCTCACCACCCTCTTAGTCATCCAAGGAGACACTGATCTGGAGAATTTGGCCACCCCAAGAACTGCCTAGATGCCTTTGGCATTTTGTCAAACACCCTATGTGCACAACCAGATTTAGCATAATTTCAAGTTTACATTGTGAACTTGATCCCCTAACTAGACCAGCATGTCACATGGATTTGCCCAAGCCTATAGCCCCACCCTGCTAACTCTCTTGTGGATTGGAGCCCCCTAGCGTGCCATGGCATTTGGTCGAACACGTCGTGTACATGCTCTGGGCGCGCCCAGAGCGCACGTTTTGCACGCGCGTGCACCGAGCCACCGCATCGCACTATCGTCGCCTCGCGCTCGTTCTGGCCCTTCCTCGCTCGCAGCCAACACTGCGCCCCTTCCCCTCGCCGCAGAGCCGCCCCTGGCACCCTACAGCACCGCTGTCAGGTTGCCAACGGCGGCTAGCGGGCGGCCACAGCAGCTTCTGCCATGGACGGTGCCGCCCGAGCCACCAGCGCTCGCCAGCTGCCCCCTTGAGCAGCTCAAGCTTATCCGCAACCTTGTCCGCAAGCTTTCGTCACCTCCACGTCGCCCTGCAGCACAGTATGACGGTCGTCGGCGTTCTTATCCTCGACCATCGACGGAACCGCCCCCGATCGCTATATAAGGACCCCCCGAGCTCACCAAACCCTCAAGCAACCTCCCACACTCCCTCACCGATCCGCCCGTAGCAGTAGAAAGACCAGAGAGGTCGTCTTCCTCATCTCCGGCAACCACGGCCGCCGCCACTGTCTTGTTCACTCCGGCGCCACCAGGGCCTCCCCCACCCATCCAGCGCCACCGTCGACTTCCCCTCGACCTTGCGCAGCTGCCCGACCCCTCGAACCTGATCAAAACCCACCATAACCCAAATTCCCAATCATGCCCGTAGCTCCCTCCGCCGTGGAGCTCGCTGCCGGCGATTCCCTCCGTCCCCGCCGGCCAGTCGACCATCGGGAGGACCGCCTAGGAGTGGCGGATCCATCCCTGGCCTCGGATGCCCTCGAGGAGCCCCCATTCGCCGGCGACGATCACCGGAATCCCGCCCCCGCTCGGGCAGAGGAAAAGGAGGGAGGGGGCGACTGGTCAAACCTGACCAGTGGGCCCCGTGGACCCACTGTCAGTGACCCAGCCCCGCCTCCACGTGTTTTAAGTGAAGGCGTAAACCCCATAAGTACGTCTCCTCTGCCCCGGAAGCGTATTTCTATCTGAAACGTTTTATTTTTCTGTTTTAATTTAAAAACAGAATTTGACCAAAACTTTGACTGGCTATAACTTTTTAAATATAAGTCTAAATAAATTGATTATTTTTCCTACCTCTCTCAAATTTCACCTAGTTTATTTTAAGATTTATTTCAAAAATAATTAAGACATCTTTTTGTACTATTTTAAAGTATGTGTTATTTGCCTATTTTCGAAATAGGATTTTGGAGAGAGAGAAGAGAGCTTTCAAAAAAATATTGGAGTGCACCTCACCTCTCCACACCTTGAAGGCAAGCATTTCTGAACTCAAGCATAATATTACCGTGTGTTGTTTGATACAGTTACAACACCACCGTGACACGGAGTATCCATTATGTGTTTGTGACGAGATGATCACACGCTTTGAGTGCAAGGATGAATTTTTTTTTGCTGTTGGCAATGGACATACTTGTGATAGCAATCACCCTCATATGCCTCTCATGCCTACCGGGAAGGATCCGGGAAAGTCTCTGTCTTGGTTAGACACGAGCTTGTCCCTCATCGAGACGGTTACGACCGGCGGGGCAGGGGGAGATATGGTTGTGTCTGATGGATGTGAAATCTTATCCTTGAGCTAATCATGCAGGAAATACTTAAGCCTCCTGAGTCGGCCGTAGATCGAGTCTTGTTCCAGTAAGCCCCATACTTGTTTCGTGCTGCCACTTGTCCCTGCCGTAGGTAGGGTACGGTTCATTAAGTTGTCAACCCCTTCCTAGCACACACGGTACAGAGGGGCCGCGATGAGGGTTCCATGGCCCTGGATTAAAGCCAGTCATCCGGTCAGGGGGCATGGGTGTTTCAGTTGTAGCTGAAGGGGTAGCTCCCCTAGTTTGCGCGCGGTATAAATTTTGTGATCCCATGCTAGTCGAGGTTGTAGCCTCCCCGCTTAGAGTTTTGCTTAACAGGTGTCAAGGGTGATTCCAGACACCGGTAAGTTAGGCTGGTGTGTGCGGTTAGGGTGTTTTCAATTAAAAGACCGTAGACAGAATTAGTCCCGACGGACTAAAGGAATCCGTTACTCGTGGGTAAAGAGTACACCCTCTGCAGAGATTAAACCTATTCGAATAGCCGTGTCCATGGTTAAGGACTACAGTCTGGGATGGGTCAGGTGTCGGTCTTAGTGTCGGTCTTCGGAGGAGAAACTATTAAACCAGAATATCGATCTTGACTTGTGATGTATGATGATTATGATTATTATTATTATGGACTAACCATTTGCATTATTTGAAATAATGAATATCCCTGGGACGGTACTACCTCCTGGATATTCACCGTGATTATGTGTATATATAAGCCCTTTATGTGGTGTCGCACAGACACCCGACTGTGGCATGCTTGTTATTTCAATTACTTATAAGCCCTTTATGTGGTGTCGCACAGACGCCCGACTGTGGCATGTTTTTTATTTCGTTTAATTATAAGCCCTTTATGTGGTGTCGCTCAGACGCCCGACTGAGGCATGCTTCATATTATTATCCTTTCGAGGCGTCGCTTCAGGCACCCGATCGGTGTTCTATATTTCTACACCCTGATTGCTTTACTCATGATTTATTTAAATGATCTACTTGCGTGCATCATGAACCTTATTTCATAACTGACGAAGTGATCATAGAATATTTTAAAGCATGATTATCACTGGCTATATTATACCTGTGTTCTTAATGTTTGCGAGCACATTCAAAGTACTCACTGGCTTGTCCCTGGCTATTGTCTTGGCCAGATTTCTTGCGTGGAAAGGAACGTTGCGATGACAGCCCCAGAACCTACGCAAAGGAGATAGCAACCTCGCGAAGATAGGAGTTATCCTGGTCAGCTATTCCTGTGGGAAATGGAGTCCCATAGACGCTGATGATCCGCAAACCGCTCCCGCCATCAACCACTAGAAACCAATTGTTGTACCCATAGGCCAGAATGGTCTTGTACTACATATTTTGTAGTTTGCTTGGAGTTTCTGTAACAAGTTGGTGTCTCATCAGCTAACAGTAATCCTGGGGCTAGTGAGCACAAGGGCCACTTTTGGGAAATTAATATCCCCAAAAACCGGTCCTGACAAACTTGGTATCAGAGCCAGGCTGACCATCGGCTAATCCTATCTTAGCCAGATCGATAAACCTAGGTAAACCAACCCACCAGACCCTAACCAAACCCCGGCCAAGCTTCCCATGCAAGATTGCCACGCAGTGAGCCCGACACCTTTTGGCAGTCGGTGCCCAACCTATCAGCCTAACCTGTCAGTCACACGCCAGTGACCGCCCCCTGAATAGTCTTTTTCGCAAGCGTGCGAAGGAAGACTCCGTCCCCTTTTTCTATAAAAGGGCACGCTAGCCTCAACCCAGCACAACACAGCCTCTAACCCCAAACCAAGCTAAATGCCTGGCCCCATTGTTCACAATGAGACCACAGCGACCAACCTTAGAGGTTTTGTGACCGTGCTAGCAAACCTCACCCGCCGTGCCTTTGCACTAGAAGAGCCCCCAGAATATGTTGTGTACCAAGGGTCCATGAGCGGCGAGAGCCGTCAATTTTGGGCCACTGTGCACATCTATGGTAGGGGTCTATCACCAGAGCGCCCCTACAGGTTCATCGGAAGGACAACTTCCTTTGAGCCACAAGCCATCCAACTAGCCGCTCGAGAAGCTATAGTTCAACTCTGGCACTTGTCGCCCAGAGTTAATTGTCGCTCCTTCTACTACTACCCAGCCGTGACGGGTATGGTAGACCACCCCAAGTTGCCAACGGAGACCACGAGACGGATCCTGCATTGCTGCATCTGGTGCGCTCTGTAAGTGCACTAGAGGGGCTGTTCGATCAAATCACCCTTGATCTGATCGCAGCTCGTGGAGAACTGATCCGCCGAGCCCCAGCCAGAAGAGAAGATGAACCCGACGCCGACAACCCAGTCGTGCTATTTGGACAACCGATCGAGACCTTGAGGTCAGCCCCAGCCATCAACCAAGGTGCTTTGATGACCCCAGAAGTGCTTCGTCGCCTTTTGGGAACACACTCCAACGGGATTGTGGCCAACAATCCCCGCGATGGTCATCATCACTACCCCGACCCTGCAGTTCCTCAGCCACCTACAGCTAACTCCGACGGTGAAGCCCATGGAGAAACCTCGGCAGCCACGAGGCATGCCCGCTTAGATATAAACGAGGTGGACTAAATCACTCGAGTAGTACCGAGTCTCAGCATGTCCACACCCTGTAATTGTGTGACCTTGTATCGCCACAATGTTGCCTACCTGTGCGCCCCTATTTAAATAGTAGCTGTGTTGATGTACGGCTGCATTTTTAATTCCGGGCGTAGCTGCCAAAACCAACCCCGACGGCACCCACAGTAACACGTCACTTTTGGGAGATGTGTGTATCTGTGGCTTTGACCCCGACCCCCATGAGAGTAGAACCAGCAAGCTAGTGCCCCTCACCGCGGTGAATAACCCAGCCTGGAGGCTATATAAATAACCACCTTGTGACCTTGCCGAGTACACCTCATCTTGTGCGCAACCCTCACAACCATTTCTTGCGATGCCGAGCCCTAGCATTTATCTGAGAACCCCAGATGCAACCCCAGGTAGCTTTGTTAAAATATTGTGGGACTTTACCTGCAGTACCATGGGTTCTACCCAGCCACCCCTGTACGAGTTGCTCAAGTCGAGGATCACCTCATCCGCCTCGAAATATTGGGCAGTAGTGCACATCCCTCCCATAGACTCAAATCAAGACCCAACGGAAGTCTCCTTCCTAGGGAAATCTATGCCAACTCCGCAGATGGCCATAGAAGCGGCTGCACGAAGCGATTGTTTGCCTTCGATTCGCGGTACCGTATGCCAGCGAGCGAGGGTATTATTACTTTCCGAGCCATGCGGCACCCGGAGAAGTAGAATCCTTCCCCAGTGGAAGAATTGAGAGGGACCCAGTACTAGCCAACCTTGTCCAGTATGTCATCGCTCAAGAGCGTTTGACCCAGCGAGTGATGGGTTATCTCCAGAGCCTCGCTGATTTAAATCCTCAGATCGCCATCGGCAGACCACTGAGGCCCATCCAGGAGAGACGCGTTCATCGACTAATCAATCCACTTCCCCCGATAGAAGAAGAGTGCGCCCCAGTACCAGATACGTTTTCTCGGGACCCCGTCCAGTTGCCGTTTTCATTCTAGACGTCACCGCTACGTTCTTTTATCCCTGCATTTAGTTAAGTGTTGTAACTCATGCGTGTTTCACTAAATCTTGTGCGTTGAGATAAATATTTGGTTTTAATTGTTGTGAGTAGTTTTTGCTGCTGTAAATTTTGAGTAACTAATTTTCTCTCGCGAAAATCCTGGAGTGAGATTTCTTTTCCCTGAGCTGATGCAACATATACCTCCTCATGACATGGATCTTTATTCACGCAGCACCACGGCAACAGACTCACAACCACAACCACTCGAACACATACACTACTTGCAACACCACGTAACCGTGTTGCATCTGGCTAATCATCCCCCTAACTCACCACAATCTCTGAAGGAGAGATTAGTGGATATTCATCCAGGTACAAGTTACCTCTCGCGCACCGACGACCGTTAGCACCCGACACCCCACCTACTCCTCGTGATCACCGCCACCGCGGAGAGCCAACACTCGGGCGGCAGCATCACGATGATCATCGAGGATCATCGCACACAGGAGCACGGAGAGCCCTAGCAATGCCGCCAGCCCTCCGCACACCAGGATCACGTACCAGTCCGGCATCGCCTCCGCCATTAGAGCCTCACCCGAGCTTCTGTCAATGAAGATGAAGGAGGAAGAAGGGGAAGGAGAAGCGAGGCCAGATGTGATGAAGAAGAGAGGAACACCCCGGCCGTTTTATAGCTCGAGCTCGGTGTACGGTGGGCGAAGTCCACCAGCACCGCTCGTCGCCCGATCGCCGGTGTTCGGAGGCGAATCCGCGAGCAGTGCCGACAGCACGCTGGCCCGCAAGGTGAGTGCACGCTGCACCGGCAGCTAGCACACCGCGCACTACCGCAGGTACGGCCTAGATGCCCTACGCGCTAAGCGTCGCCGGTGGAGAACGCGCGGGAAAGCGCGCAGGAGAGAGGAAGAAGAGAGAGCCAGAGGAAGAAGAAGAGGCTGACAGTGGGCCCCGGGTCCACCTGTCGGCCAGGGAGAGCACTGTGCTCTCGGGTACGACCAGCGTATTTTAAATTTAGAATTTATTCTAAATTTACTATATCCAACATAGAAATCTCTCGTTTTCCCCTAACCGTGGATTTTTCCGCGCAGCGCCAGTGTTCCACACTGTGGTTTTACACCACTTATTGCCCTCTCACTGTAGCCACATTTTATTGCCTATATTTTCTTAAAACAGCTTTTAACAAATCTTGAGGACGAGATTTTTCTTAAGGGGGGTAGTGTTGTGACACCCCAAAATTTTAACCTTGTTTTACTAATTAAAATTTTGCCAGAAAAATTAAACTTTTCATTTTTCTGGGTTTTCTTTGATTTCAGTACCATCCTTTCTTCGATTTTTATGGAGTTTTATCCCAAGTGAAAGTTTCCAAATATATTACTGGACTTGTTTTCTCCCTTGAGAAAAAAAACATTTCTCTTAAAAGTGGATTTAATTGCATAACTAATTCTCCCTGAGATTTATTCCTTGAAATGATTTTTTTTAAAGTTTCAGGACCCAATTTGCACTGCAACCTCTTGATATATTTATCTAAAATTCCAACCAAAATTTGGAGATGTCAGGTGATGTTTTTAAATCACTTTTACGCAAAAATATATTTCATTCTTTTAATATTTTGAGCTCTACACCAATTTTTCAAATCTGGTCCAGTGGGCAATTTTGCACTACAAGCCATTTAAATATTTCTTTCTAGCCTCCACCAAAATTATGGGATGTTAATAGGAGTATATTATTCAACTTTCTGCAAAAACCCAGTGGTGTTCTTTGAAAAATTTGAGTGAACCAACCTCTTTTGCTCTCTGGTCCAATTTGGCTTTTTCTACAGCAACCGTAGTTTAATTTGCTCTAGTACCCTTGAGTTTTCTCCTGCTTATAGCCCACCTTGCAAAAGCCTTAAGTCCAGAAGAAGGGACCCATTGGAAGATTTCTGGATCATGAAACAATGCCATTTACTTGTTGTCCAGAACTGAAGTTTTGCAGAACTTGCACTAACAAGTGTTTGTTTTTGTTAAACTAACCTCACCACCCTCTTACTCATCCAAGGAGACACTGATCTGGAGAATTTGACCACCCCAAGAATTGCCTAGATGCCTTTGGCATTTTGTCAAACACCCTGTGTGCACAACCAGATTTGGCATGATTTCAAGTTTACATTGTGAACTTGATCCCCTGACTAGACTAGCTTGTCACATGGATTTGTCCAAGCCTATAGCCCCACCCTGCTAACTCTCTTGTGGATTGGAGCCCCCTAGGCATGCCATGGCATTTGGTCGAACACGTCGTGTACATGCTCTGGGCGCGCCCAGAGCGCACGTTTTGCACGCGCGTGCACCGAGCCACCGCATCGCACTATCGTCGCCTCGCGCTCGTTCTGGCCCTTCCCCTCTCGCCAGTCCACCGCGCCCCCCTCCGCTCGCAGAGCCGCCCCTGGCGCCCTACAGCGCCGCCGTCAGGTCGGCAACGGCGGCTAGCGGGCGGCCACAGCAGCCTCTGCCGTGGACGGCGCCGCCCGAGCCACCAGCGCTCGCCAGCTGCCCCCTTGAGCAGCTCAAGCTCATCCGCACCTTGTCCGCAAGCCCTCGTCGCCGCCACGTCGCCCTGCAGCACAGTATGACGGTCGTCGGCGTTCTTATCCTCGACCATCGACGGAACCGCCCCCGATCGCTATATAAGGACCCCCCGAGCTCACCAAACCCTCAAGCAACCTCCCACACTCCCTCACCGATCCGCCAGTGGAAGTGGAAAGACCAGAGAGGTCGTCTTCCTCATCTCCGGCAACCACGGCCGCCGCCACTGTCTCGTTCACTCCGGCGCCACCAGGGCCTCCGCCACCCATCCAGCGCCACCGTCGACTTCCCCTCGACCTTGCGGAGCTGCCCGACCCCTCGAACGCGATCAAAACCCACCATAACCCAAATCCCCAATCATGCCCGAAGCTCCCTCCGTCGCGGAGCTCGCCGCCAGCGATTCCCTCCGTCCTCGCCGGCCAGTCGACCACCGGGAGGACCGCCTAAGAGTGGCGGATCCATCCCTGGCCTTGGATGCCCTCGAGGAGCCCCCGTTCGCCGGCGACGATCATCGGAATCCCGCCCCCGCTCGGGCAGAGGAAAAGGAGGGAGGGGGCGACTGGTCAAACCTGACCAGTGGGCCCCGTGGACCCACTGTCAGTGACCCAGCCCCGCCTCCATGTGTTTTAAGTGAAGGCGTAAACCCCATAAGTACGTCTCCTCTGCCCCGGAAGCGTATTTCTATCTGAAACGTTTTCTTTTTCTATTTTAATTTAAAAACAGAATTTGACCAAAACTTTGACTGGCTATAACTTTTTAAATATAAGTCCAAATGAATTGATTCTTTTTCCTACCTCTCTCAAATTTCACTTAGTTTATTTTAATATTTATTTCAAAAATAATTAATACAACTTTTTGTACTGTTTTTAAAGTATGTGTTATTTGCCTATTTTCGAAATAGGATTTTGGAGAGAGAGAAGAGAGCTTTCAAAAAAATATTGGAGTGCACCTCACCTCTCCACACCTTGAAGGCAAGCATTTCTGAACTCAAGCATAATATTATCGTGTGTTGTTTGATACAGTTACAACACCACCGTGACACGGAGTATCCATTATGTGTTTGTGACGAGATGATCACACGCTTTGAGTGCAAAGATGAATTTTTTTTGCTATTGGCAATGGACATACTTGTGATATCAATCACCCTCATATGCCTCTCATGCCTACCGGGAAGGATCCGGGAAAGTCTCTGTCTTGGTTAGACACGAGCTTGTCCCTCGTCGTGACGGTTACGACCGGCGGGGCAGGGGGAGATATGATGAGTGGTGGTTGTGTCTGATGGATGTGAAATCTTATCCTTGAGCTAATCATGCAGGAAATACTTAAGCCTCCTGAGTCGGCCGTAGATCGAGTCTTGTTCCAGTAACCCCCATACTTGTTTCGTGCTGCCACTTGTCCCTGCCGTAGGTAGGGTACGGTTCAGTAAGTTGTCAACCCCTTCCTAGCACACACCGTACAGAGGGGCCGCGATGAGGGTTCCATTGCCCTGGATAAAGCCAGTCATCCGGTCAGGGGGCATGGGTGTTTCGGTTGTAGCCGAAGGGTAACTCCCCTAGTTTGCGCGTGGTATAAATTTTGTGATCCCATGCTAGTCGAGGTTGTAGCCTCCCCGCTTAGAGTTTTGCTTAACAGGTGTCAAGGGTGATTCCAGACACCGGTAAGTTAGGCTGGTGTGTGCGTTTAGGGTGTTTTCAATTAAAAGACCATAGACGGAATTAGTCTCGATGGACTAAAGGAATCCGTTACTCGTGGGTAAAGAGTACACCCTCTGCAGAGATTAAACCTATTCGAATAGCCGTGTCCATGGTTAAGGACTACAGTCTGGGATGGGTCAAGTGTCGGTCTTAGTGTCGGTCTTCGGAGGAGAAACTATTAAACCAGAATATTGATCATGACTTGTGATGTATGATGATTATGATTATTATTATTATGGACTAACCATTTGCATTATTTGAAATAATGAATATCCCTGAGACGGTACTACCTCCTGGATATTCACCGTGATTATGTGTTTATATAAGCCCTTTATGTGGTGTCGCACAGACACCCGACTGTGGCATGCTTGTTATTTCAATTACTTATAAGCCCTTTATGTGGTGTCGCACAGACACCCGACTGTGGCATGTTTGTTATTTTGTTTAATTATAAGCCCTTTATGTGGTGTCGCTCAGACGCCCGACTGAGGCATGCTTCATATTATTATCCTTTCGAGGCGTCGCTTCAGACACCCGATCGGTGTTCTATATTTCTACACCCTGATTGCTTTACTCATGATTTATTTAAATGATTTACTTGCGTGCATCATGAACCTTATTTCATAACTGACGAAGTGATCATAGAATATTTTAAAGCATGATTATCAGTGGCTATATTATACCTGTGTTCTTAATGTTTGCGAGTACATTCAAAGTACTCACTGGCTTGTCCCTAGCTATTGTCTTGGCCAGATTTCTTGCGTGGAAAGGAACGTTGCGATGACAGCCCCGGAACCTACGCAATGGAGATAGCAGCCTCGCGAAGATAGGAGTTATCCTGGTCAGCTGTTCCTGTGGGAAATGGAGTCCCATAGACGCTGATGATTCGCAAACCGTTCCCACCATCAACCACTAGAAACCAATTGTTGTACCCATAGGCCAGAATGGTCTTGTACTACATATTTTGTAGTTTGCTTGGAGTTTCTGTAACATGTTGGTGTCTCATCAGCTAACAGTAATCCTAGGGCTGGTGAGCACAAGGGCCACTTTTGGGAAATTAATATCCCGAAAAACCGGTCCTAACATCTCCGCCTCTATTTTGGCGCGCTCTGCTGGAGGCAAAGCCTCCCACAAGGCGACATCCATTTCTTTCCAAAGCTCCTCAAGGCTGGGGGGCTCGGCGGGTGGCGCGGTGTTCTCCTCGTAGCGGGGAGCCGACGCGTCCTCCGGCGCGCGTGCTGGCGAGATTGGGAACGCCGACGGGTCCACCTCGACGCGTCACGGCAAGGAGCGAAACGCCAATGCGTCCTCCTCGACGAGTGGCGGCGAGGAACGGAACGGCGACGCGTCGCATAACGGCGAGGAGCGGAACACCGACGTGTCCTCCTCGACTAGTGGCGGGGAGGAACGGAACGGCGACGCGTGACCGTCCGTGCGGTGCAGCGAGGGGCTCCCAGGGCTTGGGAGGGGCGATGCCATGGTGGTCGACGTGAGAGGGAGGGGGAGGAGATAGCGATGAACGTGAATGTGAGGGGGAGGAGATAGCGATGTCGTGGGAGGCGCAGTATTTATAGCGAGCAATGGCGCACCTACGTAAGATATGGGCTGAGCTGCACTGACTTAACTGCCAGTCCAGTTGCGTCACTGACATGTGGGCCAGACCCCTGTTGGGCCCATATGTCAGTGACCGAATGCACCTGCAGTTAAGTAACAACTATGTGGGCATATTTGTTGGAGTAAATTACGGGAGAGTGAAGGGGTGGAAATATTGCTGGTCACAATGAATTGGACGAGCGTGGGGGGAGGAGACTCATGCATGCATATTTTTTCACACGGGGTGGAGTGGTGGGACCACCGGAGGGAGGAGAGTTTGGTAGGCATATTGTTTCACACATGGAGATGAAAAAATTTGGAGACGAACGGGCTTCCTGCAGGTATGGGGGAACGGTGCGTAATAAGTCATCTTGCATGCCGGGCTAGGTATAGTCTCAAGTCATTAAAAACAAACACGCCCCACACATGTTCATATTTCAAGGTGCACTAAGTTATTGCATGCGATGATTAAGGCTGGCCATAATGGTGGTATCTTATCTGGTATCATGCACACGGGAATAGCAAACATGCTGATGTGGCAAAGAATTAAAGAAGAGGGGGGGGTTAGAGTAACTAGAGTTCATGCATGCATTAGTAAACACATTTTTTTGTGGAGAACGACACCACTAGTTGAGTACTTTTGCAGACTTCAAAAACTATTCCACAATGTGTCAACATTCACAATGTCAAATCAATATTTTTACACTCATTATAAAACGTAGTTCTTATACTAGTACTAGTTGAGTAGTCATTATAATCAGTACCCCCTCCGTCTAGGTGAGCAAGTCATCTTAGATTGTGCACTATGACCAGGGAGGGGGGGAAACGAGAGATCTTAATGTTTATAATCAGTACTCCCTCCGTCTAGGTGAGCAAGTCATCTTAGATTGTGCACTGTGACCAAGGAGGAGGGGAAAACAAGAGATCTTAATGTTTATTTGCTAATTAATAGCATTGCATGCAATGAACTAACCACTTGATGTCGTGTTTGGTAGTCTCAAGTCATTAAAAGCATGCACACCCACATCTCCTATTGGTTGATATGTCAAGAAACAAGAAACGAGGTAGAAGTTAATGCAGCGCACCTAAGACTAGCCACAATGGATAGTAACATACACTAGTAACATACACATATCCCTAGACTATGTTACTACCTTCATAGTGGGTAGTAACTTAAGTGTGGTAACATGCAAAGATTCATTTATTAGGTTATAGACTCATATTGCATTGGGACATGTGATGTTACAGTAACTAGCTAAGTTACTACAATTACCTCTCTCTTCATTAACTCATTGCCACATAAGCAAATCTGTTGAGTTGGACTCGATGTTACCGCTGAAGTTACTCCCACTGTGGCTAGTCTAAGGTTTTGGGAGTATTGTAGATATTGATATTTTTAGTATAAATTTGGTCGTGGGATTTCACTGATGCCTGTCAAAGTGTTGACAGGTCTACTATGCGTGACCTGAAGATGAAAGCGTTGAGCATCTCAAAGTTGATCAACAATCTTCAATTGTCAAAGATTAGCCGTTCGGCCAATAAGGTGGCACACTTAATCGGTAAGTATAGCTTTGACAATAGATTAGATGGTATTCTTGTAAATAATGTACCGCCCTGTGTGGTGAATATTGTATCGAATGAGTGTACTGGTGTGGCTGGTTAATTAATATAAGGTGGTGTTCAAAAAAAGTATAAATTTGGGCAAACACTTTGCAAACGGTTGACGGGAGTAAAAAGGACCAGAGGGAGTATCATGCATGCAGAGTAGGCAAAAAAATTGCTTGTCTAAAAAAAGGCAAAAAAAATTGCTCATTTATAGCCGGTCGAAGTCTCAAAGGGCGCGACCGCACGAGGGAGGCGAAGGTCGTGGGAGGCGCGACGTTTGACGGAATTAAGTGAAGTTACATCCACGCGCCGGCATGGCGTGCGAACAGGCAGAAGCTATACCGTCAGGCCTACGATATGGGTCTAGTAGACATGACATCTAGTCGGTCCTGCATAGTTCTCGAGAACTCTTTGGGGGCTTGCAGCCGTTTATCCACTGGGCAAGCCAGCAACCCCACGCTGTTCGCAGCCCTACTCGTCCCCGTCTTCTACCTTACAATAGTTTGCTCCCAGTCGTCCCGTCCTTTCACATTAGTTCGCTCCCAGTTTTTTTTGCAGGTTACAACAGTTCAACTTCTCCTAACCCTCCTCCAAAATCCATGGCCTCCCAAATCTCCATGGTCGCCGCTGAGTACCAGGTTAGAGCCATCACCGGCGATCAATTCATCGTCATCTACACACGTGGATCCGAGACGGTGAAATCATGGCTTGCTCGCTTCCTACGCATGTTCAACAGTTCAACGGATGAGTGGGTCACTGGGCTAGATGTTGAGTACACCACAGTCCTGGGACAAGAGAAGGATCTAAAGGATGAAGAGAGGAAGAAGCCCGTCGTGATCCAGGTTTGCGTACATAACGTTTGCTTGGTCTACCACATATGCCATGCCGATGTTGAGTGCCAGGATTTTAAGAACTTCCTCAAGGACAAAAGAGTGAAATTTGTTACTGTAGGCTTTAAGAACGACAGTGACGTCCTGCGTCGGATAGGTCTCGTTGTAGGCCAGCCCTTCGATCTCCAGAAGGCAAGCCTGGTGTCCTCCTCTCAACCTTCAATGCTGACCCTGGCAGCAGCCATGATTGATCCTTCGTACGCTAAACTAAAGAAACCTCATCACGAGTTTCATCATGCATGGGAGTTGAAGACATTAGATGAAGATCACATCCTATACGCAGCAATGGATTCCTACCTTTGTTTAAATATCTACAACGGTTGGATGAAGAAGCAGAGCCCAGTGTCCGGTTCAAGCAAAGAAGCGTCGGCGAAGAGGAAGAGGAAGAGGGACGAGGACGAAGTTGAGGACGTGGACTCGAACTCCAAGTAAGTGGCAGTGTCGTCGCTCATACTGGTTCTACTGCAGTGTCAAGCGGACTAGTTGCTTATTAGTTTATTTTCAAGGGTGTGTTGTGCTAAGGCCCCAGCAGAACTATGGGGCTGTTTGGATTGTGACTATCTTTGCCATATGTTGCCACATGATTTTTTCCACATTTGTCACACTTGCCTTACTTGAGTTGCTCAAATTGTTAGCCATACTTTGGCTTGCCTAAGGGAATCTTGCCACACTTTTTGTGTCTATGACATGTGGGGTTCACTGCTCATAAAAAGTTCCTTGTCTCAAGTGTGGCTAGAACCAAACACCTACCTAACTTGGTCAAACTTGCCTAAGGTTAGGTGTGGCAAAGTTTGGAAATGTGTGGCTAGGAACCGAACAGCCCCTATGTTTATGTTCTTTCTCGTTATTTGAACTCTTTAGTACGTACAGTAGTACTAGTACTATGTATTACTACTGTTCTTCTTACAGTTGGTACTACTGCTCGTATCTTTGTGTTCCTACTGTACTTAATACGTTCATACTAGTAGTATAATTTGGGTCAGTCGATTTGTGAAAGAAGTTCGACGGAGCGAAGGAAGAAGACGGCAGAAGAGGTGGAACAAGCCCTTCTAGCCATCCATGTTGCATCAAACGGCTCACATGAGTCGACTGACCCAAATTGCTCCTTCAGATTGCAGGATCCACATGTCATTTAAGGTCTTGAAGGTAGATTCCGCCGCGACAGCCACCATGCGCGCCTCTTACGCGTGGGCGGAGATGACAATGACACGCTAGTTCCTCCTCGCCGGCGTGCTGGAGCACGCGCTCGTCCTCCTCTTCGTACGCTGCGTGCATAGACGCGGCTCCACCAGCTACTTGCGTGCTTGGCATCACGGCGGCATCGCGAGGAGGGACTGCAGACGACGTGAGCGGGCGAGCCTTCGGCTTCATGGCACAGGGATGGCGGGGACACGACGGTGATGGGCGAGAAATTGTTGGCCGGAGCAGGCGGGCGCCGGCATGCGCAACGGCGGCGGCGACATATTGATGAGTGCGCGTGTGGGAGCTTACTTTAGTTTTATATATAAGGTTGGTCAAACTTAAAAGAAAACCGTACTAGTATACGTAAACATTAGACTTAGGCAGCGCTTTTATTAGTTATTAGCTTATGTTCTTGCCCATTGTGACCAGCCTTAGTACCACGGCCACGATACGGAATCCTATGCAAGCGCGTGAACCGCGGCCGCGCGGTCGATCGAACGGTGCGTCACCGTGTCGCGCTCGAAGGACATCCACCGAACCTTTTTGTGTGTGTGAAAACAATCCTCGAATATTACTTAACTTTTTTTTCCTGTGAAAGTTCTTGACGCTGCAATATTTCCATATATTTGAATTTAGCTCCAGTTTGTGTTTATTTGGATTTGGACGTTTTAGGTGCGCCCTAGTTTTTTTAATACTGATTTTGTGTGTGTGACTGAGAGAGAACGTGTGTATGTGTCCATATGTGTGTTGTGGCGGAAGGGCAATGTGGAGACGGTGTGCGTGTGATACAGACATAGAGAGGTGTGAATGTGCAAATGATCGTGCATGAGTGAGACATAGACAGATGCCGATATGTTGTGTATACATGAGAGAACGGTCTTCTAGTTTACTTGTGTATGTGTGTGTGAGAGAGAGAGAGGGAGAGAGAGAGACAGAGAGAGGAGCATCCGTAACACAACAACCATCTCTCTAGATTCGTCTGTCCCTCGCACGGTCGCATGCAACACATGCATCAACGCGCACATTTTGACACCCTCACCCGGCCCCTGCCCACCTCAAGGCCCGCACAATCTCTTCGTGAATACCCATTTCTCTCCTTAGGTTTGTTTTCTCTCAATATCTGACACACACACACACACACACACACACAGAGAGAGACACACACAGCACAACACACACACACACACACTCCCCGGAGCACACAATTCATCCCCATCCAAGGTTATACGGCGACCACTCTCGCTTGTGCTTCTTTGCACCCCAACATGCACAACACCTCAATCTTCAAAGAGGGCAACGAGAAGATCGAAGACGGCGACCACACCGCGCTAGAGAATGCGGGGTCATTTGGAAGAAGGGTGATGTGACAACGGCTGACTGACTCCTCCCCCCACCCTCTCTCTCTTGCACAAAATTACCAATCCCTCTCTCCCCCGCACAAAATTGTCAATCCCTCAACCCACAAGATCCTTCCCCTCTCGTCCATGTTTTTCCTGCTCTCTCATCAAACATGTTGTCTCTTCTCCTTCCACGTGAATCCAGATGCACACGCATCTCATGTATATTACATGTATGCATCTTTCTCACAGACCTAACTTCTCCCTCTCTCTTTCTCTCTCTATCTCGTTAGGTTTGTCTCCTACTCTCTCGTCCACATACATACAATCTTTCCCTCCCTATCTGCTCCATCTTCAAAAGCTCTCTCTGCATGTTTCATTCACACATTGGGATATGTAAAAATGTTGCTTCTATAATGGCTGATGTAGAGTTATGGTTTTCTTGTTGCATCCTACAAAGTAATAACTATGAAATGCATTTAGATTCTCATTTGACTGGGAGTATGTGAGTTTGAGCATGTTGTGAAGTACTATAGACCTTGTATACATCTTGGGATTCGACAATGATTGTAACTATTGAATTGTATAGACCATTAGATTCGAAGTCAATAGCCTAATATATATATTTCACAATTTCAACAAATGATTAGTTCACTACAAACTAAGAAAACAAATGTGTACTCCCTCCGTTTTTATTTAAGTCCGCGTATTAGCATTGGTCAAAGTCAAGTTTTGTAAACTCTCAGAAAGCTTATAACAAAAAATATTAACATATACAATCACAAATAAATACCATTAGATTCATTATTGAATGTACTTTCACATCATACATATTTGTTATGGTAAATGTTTATATTTTTCTATAAACTTGGTCAAACTTTAGGAAGTTTGACTTTGGTCAAACCTAATATGCAGAGTTTACTACTACCACTCGCTAGTTGCTTAGCCGAATCACTCAACACGCCACACGGGGAGTCCAGTGTCACAAAATTTTGAGGTCGGCAGGAAAATTTCCCGCGACCCTGATTCGAGCAGTGGGAAGTTACCATCATAGCCTTCGGAATAGGCCTACGGATGACGCTTGGTAGGGGGCTGTTTTCGTAACATCAGGTTCACCCTACCCAGTCAACCCCACCCGACACCTAGAGTAGTACACCTGAATACTCCCCAATTTGTATCCCCACCGCAAAATAGACTTCTCCACGGCACCGCAGCCTTCGTGCTCCTCCCCTTTACGTCGGCGCACTCGCCCACCGCAGCGCATCTGCCTAATCGACGACCTCGTACGCTGGACTGGAGCTGGTCCACCGTCGTCATCGTACACGGAGCCTCTTCCCCGGCATCGTCTTCCACAGTCTCATATCTTCTTCCCGGAAGCCGACGTCGAGCGCAGAAGTACCACCGTCGTGGACAATGAACTGACTCCCGTTGCCGACCATGACTCACAGAGGCCGCCACGACCATGGTTCTCCACCTCGATTGGTAATGTGTGTATTGAATCACTTAGCAGTACATGTGCAGTTCCAATTTTGTTCATACCTACCCTTCAAATTTCCTGGGTGATATTTTTCCCATAAAAGTAATTGGTTATAGCCTCCATTGTCCAACAGAATATCAGCTTGTAATTGTGTGTCGCTCCTGTATCGCGCTGTGCTTGGGTAGGTTTTTCATCTGCAACCAATAGTGTGGAAAATGATGGAAAGGTTTTTAGAACTAGCAAAATTCCCATGCGTTGCACGCATCAAGATGCATTTGTATGAGTAGTTTATCTTGTTGGAGATGCTCTAACATGGAAGACGAGTGCTTTAATGTTGCCCACAGGATGCGCGAGTATTGCTAGTAGTATATTTTTCTTGCCATGTTGAGATTTTAAAACCACGAGTGCGAACATGCAGAGGAGCAATGAAGATCAAACACGGGATATTCGGGACATCTTCAAGGAGCGTGGCAAGTTAAAGAGGAGCTGCACCGAACCTGTAAAACGAGCTTTGGTAAATAACACCCTTTCAATTACTTCCATGTAGCCTCATGTTCTTCGATGTGTATATGTTGTAGTTTCTGTTTCTCTTAAGCGTGGTGTTCTTCGATGTGTAATAAGAAGAGTCTTAATCGTCCTAATGCTTTCGTTTTTAGCTTGATGTAGGAAGTGGGTGTTCTCACCTTGTAGTCTGTTTTTATTTATTTATTCCTTTTGAATTCACTTCTCCGAGTTCTGTTTATCTGGCTTCTACTAAATGGATCTAGGTTCCTCTGAGTATTGATCTAAAAAAGAAGTAACTTCATGTCAGGATGCAGTCCCTGCGAGGAGGGAAGTATGGTCAACCTCGAGATCATGTTTCCAAAATGAGGCTGGATTACACACAAGGTGCCAGTTCCCTAATGATGCTGGATTAGACACAAGGTGCAAATTCCCAGATGATGCTGGATTACACACAAGCCAGGTGGAGTCGTCAGCTGTTCGTGTCCTCGTGGCATTAGTAAAGGCTGAAAGAAAGCGTGCATCAGCCCTTGAGAATGTAGCTGAGTTCCTGAAGAAGCGAAAAGAGCAATCAGATGCTCTCTTCACCCAAGCCAAAGAAGAGATGGAAGAAGCCAGAAATAAGCTAGCAGAGGCAGAGCAGGCTAGGCGTCTCCTGCTATCTAAAACTGTTGTCAATACCAAATTTCCTTCATAATAGCTAGGTTCAAATGTTTATCCAGTCAGCATGCCTATTGTGATGTCCGTGCATCTACTGATGTGGCACAAAATGTTTTTTTTGGGTCATGTAATAACAACAATTACATTCCAAACAATAACAGATGAAGCATTGGACATGGTATAGTTCACGCACAAGCCCGACATTCCAAGTTCAACTTCCACATCAAACTCATGTTCACAGATATCTGCACATTCATACATAATGTCCACAACCATGATTCACTTCAAAGCCAAAAAATGTGAGGAGAGTTATAAATAAAGAAAATCCTCTACTAGTTCCTGCTACCAGTGCGAGCACAACAAGTCAAGACCATGCGTAAATTAATTATATTGTAGTCATTTTTTGTGTTCTAAAATGCCTGTCGGCTCGCAGAAGGCCGTGTTGCTGGCACACGCGCGAATTCAATGAAGGCAGGCGGGGCAGTCTTAAGCTGGTTGCATGCGGCGAGGATGCATGCTCAGCCGGGCCTGCAGCGAGTGCGGCCCTCTTGGCCGGCGCGCCGGTTCAATGCCTGCGGTATGAGAGGTCGCGTCCGTGTCAGAGCAATCACTCCCTCCAGTCCTTTTTTGTTTGGGTATAACAAAATCTCGTTTCCATTCACATTTTAGTGGTACGAGTTGTGCGTGTGTGTCTGTGAGAGATAGAGAGAGGAGACGGTAGTCGGGGTTGTCTGCGGTAAACAAATGAATAATGTCAGTCTAGGATGGAGACGAAAAGGAGACCGCAACAAATGTTGTGTCTACAGGAGAGATAGAGAGAGTAATTTTAGTGGTATGAGTCATATGTAGAGACATATAGGGTGTGTGAGAGAATCCCATAGAGAGAAAGACAAAGTGAAAGACGAGTGGAGACTGTGTGTTTGGCGGTGAAAAAGAAAGCTTAGGTACCGAGTGATACCAGAGAACAGTAGAGACGTGAGAGATAATGAAAACCGTGTAATTTATAATGATAGGGAGAGTGTGACACTTCTCAAGGGAGATGTCGAGAGACCATGTTTGCAAGGATAGGAGCAACATGAAGTGAGCGTGCGGGTGAGCTGGAGAAAAGAGAGTGATAGCTACCTGAAGGAGCATGCATGCGAGAGAGATGGGCATGAAAGGAGTGAACAAAAAAGGGATTCAAATATTTGAATTCGAGATGATGATACATGTAATCCATACTCGAACCAAAATTGATCTATCAAACATGCATACTCATATGAATTCACGCACATCTATGTTATTTAATATGTAGATATTACTGATCCATACATTTTAGTAGAACATAATTTGGTTAAATTTTTTCGAATTCAAACTTAAGATTTCGAGATCGTTGTATTTGTAGATCATATTATACATATAAAGGAGCAGAATTCTTTGTTGTGCTTTTGAAAGTATATATATGAAAAAATGATGTATATAGAATGTAATTCCAATTGAAAATGGATCCCGCCCGAAAAAATAGAATACAAACGGGATTCGAATTGAGTTGGCACGGTAAACGTGCACTCTACAAAATTTGAATGAAGCGGGGAAGTTGCAGTAACCACCCAGAACCAAAATCTGCGAGATGGAAATCACTGCTGCCTATCCCTGCCACGCAAAGCCTATATGCTGGATTTCTATAGGTTTCGATAGGGGTAGGTTTGTAATTTCACCCAAATGTGACGTAACTGCCTCTCACCCGGATTCATACATGGTGGGCGCCAAAACACAATGTGTCCTCGGCCGAAATCGACTCCCTCCCCGATTCATATTCATACACGGTGGGCGCCAAAAACAAACTCTCGTCGGCAAATATTCGGTGTATGCGAGATTACCGTCCTATCCCCGACCGACTAGTGTTGCTGTGATGTAGTAGAAATTTGAAACGGGGGCGAAGTTTGTAAATTTCCTCACATTTGAGACAAGCACACCCTGAATACATGGTTCCCCCTTCCTCGCTACCTCCCTTTTCCCAATTCGTACTCCGTGGGCGCCAAAACACCCTCTCCAACCCACCCTCCTCCGTCCGCCGCCGTCTGCCACCCCATCCACCGCCGTCCTCCTCCACCATGCCAGAGCTGATACCCTGATGCCGCCGTCCATTACAAGAGATCGACCTCTCTCATCCACGGCTTCGCACCGGGATCCTTGCATCCCGTCCTCTCGCTTCATCCCCGTCGTCGTCCACCTTGCCGGCGCCGCTCCTACGACCGTCTCGTCCACTGCGCCCCGCCGCCACCGTCTACCCTCCTAGATATGCTTCCACGCCGCCGACAGCCATCGCTACCGCAGCATCGTCAAATTCTCAGCAGATGCCTACACGGCACCGCACCAGAGGCGGTACTCTTTCGTATCTGCTCAACTTATTTATCGCAGCAAGAAAATAGATCGCCACTGCTTTACTCTGATTTCTTGTCTTGGTTGCGAAGTTGCCTTTGTCCGGTTTGCACCTTCAGATCCGCCATGGCACGCTCAACACCATACTCGCAATGCTTATGGTTTTCCCCTTTTATATTCCACACTAGTTAAATCACAGTAGACTAAATTTCAAAATTGGGTCAGTCGATTTTTCAGAGCTCGCCGGAGTTCGCCGGTGCGATCGAAGGGGCTCGGGTGGTTGTGGGGCCTCGCCGAACGAATAAAACTCGACGCGGGTGGGGGTTGGGGTGGGGGTGGCGGAGGAACACAGGCGGTGGGGGCCCGTGGTCCGGCCGGCGGCCCGTGCGGTGTTATGTATGGGAAGAATCAGAGACGAGGAAGAAGAAGGGTTAGGAGATGTAGGATCTTCATCCAACCGCCTGAAATGGTCGAGAGACAGCTAGGAGTTGCATTCTTAATGCGCTCTGGTTCATCATGTGTGGGCACTGCGCAACCAACATTTTATTATCCAAAATCTGCTTGCTCTTCTTTACCATGTTCCTCTTCCGTTCTTCTTTAATATGTACTCTCTCCGTTCCTAAATACAAGTCTTTGTATAGATTCCACCATGGACTACATATGGAGCAAAATGAGTGAATCTACACTCTAAAATGTACATGGATACATCTGTATGTGATCCATAGTGGAAATCTCTACCAAGACTTATATTTTGGAACAGAGGGAGTATGATAGTAGTACAGTATGTTCCTTGTACTGAAGATGAGCAGGGACATTTGCAGTGTAGAGGTCTATATGGTGGGTTGTGATGGACACTTTGAGCCTCTTTGATCGTAGGATCTTGTAAACATAGGAATAGGATTTGTAGTGGCCTGCCCACTTGAATCCTATAAGAATAGCAAGGAAATGCGGGGAGATGTGTCGCCTTTGAGAGTTACATTGATTTAACAGTACCACACCTTCACTTGAAGAGAGCTGGTATCCGAAGCCTTTCTAGCCGTACCGACAATACTAGCACATATATTCCAGCAAGTTCCACTTTGCTGATTTTACTCTGATGCTTAAGGTTTTCCCGTTATATCTACACTATGATCTGTGTAGCTGCTTTGTGTCGCACTAGCAGCAGTCCACTCTTGAAGCTAAACACTGCAATGACTTACAAAATTGGCACCAAGGCATTGAGTGCCATTATAGATGCAATGAAACTCATACGCTCCCCACCTGTTGATTCTTGTTCAGAATATCATCCTAATGACTATTCTAACCTCGAGGAGTCAAAGGCAGATGGCCTGTCCTGTTCACCCATCAAGGTGCTTGTTCTAATTTGGCAATGTTTTATTGATTGTGGGTATCTTGCATATGTTGTCTTGCATTTCTTCTACTTTGTTGCACCACCATCTGCTTAGTTTACTCATCATATATGTCAAGATGCCATGCCCATCCATTATCAATACATATTCCATCTGTCATCATACCATGTTTTTCCACTCAAATGCTGTTCTTGTGCATCAGACATCAAAAAGGAAGAGGGTGATTGCCGAATCTGAAGGAGCACCAGCAAAGTCCTTGAAAAACGTGGTGGTGCCGGAGAAATCAGACAGCACCCCACTTATATTGGTTGTACAACCAGTGACACAAAACGTAGGACCGACTCCAGCAGATTGTACCCATACTTCACTGGCCACACCACTAGCCCCACCACACAGGACCTGCACTCCAGCAAAAGGTATACCAATTTCATTTGCCATAGCACCAGCTGTACCACAGAAAAATCCCACTCCAGCAAAAAGTACAGCAAGTCCACCGGCCGAAGACCTATCCCAACTGCAGAGACGGCCAATTCCTGCAGATTGGAACCCCATTCCATTTATTCCCAGTTTAAAAGACAATGCTTTCAATGTTGTTAGGGACTACGTGCATATATTCCCATCATGGGAAGATTATTGTGAAGACAAACACCATTTTCACATCTTCCTGTCCAACTTACGTGTAAGTGCTATTATTCATGGCTATTATTTTCCTGTTTTCTGCTGATTGAACACATCAATGATTTACATTACATTTTTGTAACTAGGCCAGGGTCAATCTGGATAGTCATGACGAGCAAAGCTTGCTTGTGCTTTTCAAGGAAGCATTGCAGTAGTATTAGTGTTACCTGAGGAAATCACACTTTGATGGCAAGTCTATAAACAAATTCCTGGTGAAGTCTCCTGTTCTAAATTTAGAAGACATCGAATGGAAAAACCTTCTTATGCACTGGTCTCGTTCCCAGAATGAGGTAATGTCTATGAAATCACATGACAATTTGAAGTTCTACTTTTCCGCATGTGCCTTACAGATCTTTTTTGCAGGAAATCTGCTCGAAGAAGAATTCCGGTTTGACAAGAATGACAGGATATCTCAAATACGATGCCCGCTGCTTTGCTCTTGTTAGTACCTGTTGTCCTGTATCACTGTACTTGCATACATACCTGGTTCATTATGTGACAGCAGTATGCATGATAGCTTGCTTATCAATTGTTCGCTCCAAATTATCTCATCTGTATGAATGGTTACATTAGTGTAGAATATATCCAATGCCAATGTTTTTTTAGCTCTGCATTGTTCTTGTAAGTACATGATGTCCTTTATCAGTGTACTTATAATGACAGGTAGTTGTTCATGTACCACCACTCTACAGCTTATTTTCCTTTGCCCTCCATTTTCTACGCATCATATCTATATTTACTCTTACCATAAGGTTGGTACTGAAGAAGTTTAGCTGTGCATTGCTCTTGGCTGTACCTTTTGCCTGTATCGCTGCACTTACATTTATAGCTACTTGGTTATGTAGCATCACTCTTCATCTTATCTTAAATATTCTCCATTTTTTCGTATATTATCACATCTATATTTACTCTTAACAAAATGTAGAATAAAGGCAATGCTTTTGAAGAAGATTCTGTGGTAAACTTCTTGAATTGCCCCCCCATCAGCATGGACAAGGCCTTTATAGAGCCTGTCTTCACCAATAATGTAAGTTTGTCCATCTCAAGCCTTCAAATTGTATATATTTGGTTAGGCATGACTGCAACAGCTATTTATTTTTGGTGTTTGCATCAAATTGCTTGTTTAAAGTTTATTATATGTAGTTCATAAACAAAAGTTCGTCCTTTCTCAATTTAAGTTTTCAGTTGTACAACCAAGTTCCTTCTTCATACCATGTAAATTAAACTATACAGAGCAAGTGATCTTCTTTTGCACTGCATGTATGCTTCTGTTCTTCATCTGTAATCCAGTGGTGTGGTGAACCTACCCACTACAACACAATGTCATATTCTGCAATGTCTTAACTATGAAAAATGTCATATCATTCTACTATTATTTAAACCATCTCTTTATTTGCCAATCTGAAATGGTATAAATTGACAGCACACTAACCATTGATACTTATGATTTCTTATCTGTAATCCAGTGGTGTCGTGAAGCTGCCAACTCCTTCACAATGTCATTTCCTGCCATGTCTTGACCTGAACAATACCATATTGTGTTAACGCAAATTTAATCTGTGTCACTTTATTCGTCAGTAAGAAATGTGGTGAATTGTCAGCATTGATACTTTTATGTGCAAAACCTGTCATCTGTCTGCTTGTTTATCTTTCAGAGTGAGGAAGATATAAGTGTTGAACAAGCGCAGTCTCATCATCTTGCTTAGCTGCTTGCGCTGCAGCTCCCCAACAGGGCTAACCTTTCTTGAACTCTATTGAAGTGCTGTCGGTTTTGTATATTATTTTGTCGGCGTGTTTATTTGCACTGGTGGTGATCTTTGATGCCCGGTGTATGTAATCTGCTGTCTGCTTGTGCTTTATTATCATAGTGGCGAACTTTGATGCCCACTGGATGTAATATGCCGTAATTTCTTTATTGTATAGTATAGGTTTTTTCTTATTCATGATGCTGCAGTTATTTTACTATATATATATCCTGTCTTCGCAGTAAACCGGCCAAACCGTAAAATTACGGTACATAATCGGGCCGTCATGCAATCACGATGTAGGTTGGGCCTGAAACGTGCCGATCAGCTCACGGGCCGGCAGCAGCTCGAAATGAACCCCGACCCATGATTGTGCGAATCAAATCACAGGCTTTTAACAGGCCGAAAAATTGTCTCGGTCCTTGTTTGGCCCAATCAGATATCGGCTGCGAGCAGGCCGGATGCAAACCGGGCCGTAGTTAGGCCCAACTATATGACAAGCTTTTAACAGGCTGAAATTAATATAGGGCCGAAATGTTAAACGGTCCCTTAACAGGCCAAAACTAATATCAGGCCGAATTACTAAGTGGGCCTTTAGCAAGTGGGCCCAAAAGCATAGTGCCCAGTTGACGGGCCGAATCTGATATGGGCCATAATTAGGCCCAAAACCTCTTAAAGGGCCGGACCTGATCTGGGCCGTAATTTGGCCCAGAACGTGGTAGGCTTTTAATGGGCCACTATTAGGCCCAGAGCGTGGCAGGCCATTAATAGACCGTATCAAATATGGGCCGATATTTGGCCCAAAACATGGCAGCCAGTTAACGGGACGACCTACTAGGGTCCTCAAAATCTTGTGGGCCTACAGTTGGGCTGGCCCATTAATGTCGGCGAAATCTCGTGGGCCTTTAGCTGGGCCGGCCCATTATGATCCACAAGAATTTTGTGGGCCTTTACCTGGGCCGGCCTATTATGGCACACAAAAATCTTGTGGGCCTGTACCTGGGCCGGCCCATTATGGCCCGCGAAATCTTGTGGGCCTTTAGCTGGGCCAGCCAATTATGGTTCGCAAAATCTCGTGGGCCTTTAGCTGGGCCGGCCCATTATGGTCAGCAAAATCTCGTGGGCCTTTAGCTGGGCCGGCCCATTATGGTCCGCAAAATCTTGTGGGCCTTTAGTTGGGCCGTGCCACGTGTTGACGTATCATAGGCGCCTTCTGTCCAGTGAGTGGATCACATCTGTCCCAACGATGAGCCGACACGTGTTTCCTCTAGCCAATGATGATCTTACACGTGGAAAATCCCCATTGGTCGGGGCTGTTAACGGGTTATCAGATCCAAAACCCGACCCCATAGCTTAACGGCATTCCGTTATGGTGGATGCCACATGTCGGTCACCCTTGACAAAAGCACTTCTGTGACGCATGATTTATCGTCATGGAAGTGGACACTTCCGTGATGATAATTTTGGTAATGTCATGGAACACTTCTACGACAGCACAGGTATGACTATCTTGATTCTGTCATAAATTTGTCATGGATGTACATGCATGACAAAAAAGCGACCTACTGTGACAAACGCGTATCATCACGGAAGTGTATTTTTTTTGTAGTGGGCGCATTAGGCACCAGGGCGCGCCTACCCCTCCCCCAGGCACGCCCTGGTGGGTAGTGGGCCCCCCGGGCACCTTACTGACTCCGGTTTCCTATGGTGTACTTGTTTCTCAAGATAAAAATTCTTTATATATACCCTCGGACGATTTGACCACTGCATCATGGAAAAATCCTATGTTCTTGTTTCGTGTTATTTTTGTGGCATATATGAAAATACGTTGTCTCAAGAATCAGATGGAGAGAGCTATGTTTCCCACTATGTTGTAGATCCAAAGATCTTTGGGGAGATTTATCCCTACCTATGGTCCACCGAAGAGGAGGAAGACACCGACATGGAGGAAACAAGGGATGGCAACTCAGATGTGGACGAAGTCCCTCTACCTCAACTTGGAGATATGCACGTGGAATTCAAGAAGTCAAGCCTCCCTAACTGAGCAAACAAATCTAAGATCCAATTTATCCCATCTTGTTTTGTTCACGAGAGTAAGGCAGCATTATGCAAGAGGATATTAAAGCTTGAGCAAGAGAACGATGATTTAAGGGAGGAAAATTTTAGCCTCAAACGCAAGCTGGAGAAGAAGAATGCTATCCCACCACCGCCATCCTCACCAAACAAGGAGACTTGAGCACACGGGTATGGGCACTCCCCTTGGCTTTCGCCAAGCTTGGGGGATATGCCCCGGTATCGTATCACCATCACTTTTATTACTTTAACTAGTTTTTCGTTTGATCCTTGGTTATTTCGTGATTTAGTTGAATAAAAGTTTAGTATGATCTATTTTCTAGTGCTAGTTTAGTGATCTATCCATCTATGTAACCGAGTTGAGAGTTATATAATAAAGATTAGTTTGAGTTTCTTCTTCTTTGCTTTCTTGTTTAAATCAAAGTAAGGGAAATGATGAAAAAGATCATATCCCAATCTTATGGTAAGTAATGACATCACATAAGGAAAAGTATAAGTGGTAAAATTTATTGAAAGTTGACAAACATAGCATTGGTCAATGATTCAATTCATGAAACAATTAATAAGGGAAGAGAAGATTCACATGCAAATATACCATCTAGGACATCTTTTATGATTGTGAGCCCCCATTAAATATCTTATGCCGAATTGTTGACATTGGACAAGGAAGACAACGTAATGATTTATGTCTGTTCATATTCACATAGAAGTTATATTTTCATAGATCCTCCAGAATGTGGTGCTTGCTCAATATCTTTGCTAGCCAAAAATCCACACTAAGTAGAGATACTACTTGTGCATCCCAAAAACCTTAAGCCCAAATTCATTTTTTGAGAGTCCACAGTACCTACATATGGATCGAGTAAGATCCTTCAAGTAAGTTGTCATCAGTGCATAAGGCAATAAAAATTGCTTCTAAATATGTTCGATCTTTTAGTGTATGGAAAAATAAGCGTTCTACAAACTTGTGATGGAAAAGTAATAAAATCGATAGACTGCATAATAAAGGTTGCTATCATAATGGGCAATATAACGTGACATTCTTTTGCATTAAGAGATTGTGCATACAAAACCAAAAAGCGCACGATAACCTCTGCTTCCCTCTGCGAAGGGCCTATCTTTTACCTTTATGTATTTTCTTTTTATGTGAGTCAAAGTGTTCTCCTTTACTCCTTTTTATTTTCTCTTTTGCAAGCACCATGTGGTGGGGAAATATCTAGGCACATATATCCAGTTGGATATGAGTGATCATGAGTTATTATTATTGACATCACCCTTGAGGTGAATAAGTTGGGAGGCGAAACTATAAGTCCCTATCTTTGTATGTGTCCAGCTAAAACTTTTTGCTCCATATATATGTTGTGAGTGTTAGCAATCATAGAAGAGTAAATGATGGTTGAGTATGTGGACTTGCCAAAAAGGCTCCGATACGAGACCCTTGCTGAAAATATGATGAATTTCAATTGCAAAGTTGACTGAGAATATAGTTTGTTAGTTGTCAAGAACGTTTATGCTTTATACTTCGATGTTGTGATAAATTGTTACTTGCTCATGAGAAGTTTTATGATAAAGTCTATTGCTGTTATAATAATAAGCATGTTGCTACTATGTCTGTATTTTGTTTTTATCGACACCTCTCTCTCTAAACATGTGGACATGATTTTCGATATCGGCTTTTGCTTGAGGACAAATGAGGTCTAAGCTTGGGGGCTTTGATACGCCCATTTTGCATCATGTTTTCCTACTGTTATTTATAGTGTTTTTATGCATCATAAAACTTTGTGGAGTAATTATAATGCCTTTTCTATCATAATATGCAAGGTTTACACAAAGAGGGAGAATACCGGCAGCTGGAATCCTAGACCTGAAAAAGCTACGTCAGAGATACCTATTCTGCGCATCTCCAAATGAGCTGAAATTTTACGGAGATTTATGTTGGAATATATAAAAAATACTTGAGAAAATAGATACTGGAGGAGGCCACCCAGGTGCCCACAAGGCACCAGGGCGTGCCTACCCCCAGGCGCGCCCTGGTGGGTAGTGCCCCCCCTGGCCCACTTCTGGCAACCATGTTCTGGTATATAATGTCATTTACCCTAGAAAAAATAAGGGGAGTACTATTCGGATGGAGCGCCACCGTCTCGAGGTGGAACTTCGGCATGAGCACATTTGCTCTCCGGTGGAGCGATTCCGCTGGGGATACTTCCCTCCGGGAGGGGGAAATCTAAGATATCATCATCACCAACAACCCTCTCATCATGGGATGGCCAATCTCCATAAATATATTCAACATCACCATCTCATCTCAAAACCCTATTTCATCTCTTGTGTTCAATCTTTGTATCAAAACCTCAGATTGGTACCTATGGGTGACTAGTAGTGTTGATTACATCTTGTAGTTGATGCTAGCCGTTATTTGGTGGAAGATTACATGTTCAGATCTATTATGATATTCAAAACTCCTATGATCTTGAGCATGAATATGTTTTGTGAGTAGTTACTTTTGTTCTTGTGGACATGGGAGTAGTCTCACCATAAGTAATCGTCTGAATTTGATCTTCATTCGATATTTTGATGATATGTATGTTGTGATTCCCTTAGTGGTGTTATGTGAACGTCGACTATCTACATGACACTTCACCATCTTTGTGTCTAAGGGAATGCATTGTGGAGTAGTTATTAGATGATGGGTTGCTAGAGTGACAGAAACTTAAACCCTAGTTTATGCGCTATTTCGTAAGGGGCCGATTTGGATCCATATGTTCAATGCTATGGTTAGATTCTCTCTTAATTCTTCTTTCATATTTGTGAATGCTTGCGAGAGGGGTTAATCATAAGTGGGAGGGTTGTTCAGGTAAGAATAGCACCCAAGCACCGGTCCACCCACATATCAAATGATGAAAGTAGCGAATGCGAACTAAACCAACATGATGAAAGTGACTAGATGAAATTCCCGTGTGTCCTCAAGAACGCGTTGCTTACTATAATAGATTGTTTTGGCATGTCCTTTGCTACAAAAAGGAT
Organism: Triticum urartu; assembly: GCF_003073215.2. Lineage (NCBI taxonomy): Eukaryota > Viridiplantae > Streptophyta > Magnoliopsida > Poales > Poaceae > Triticum > Triticum urartu. Next base: position 233,338,947 of record NC_053023.1, on the reverse strand, counting down.
TGGGCTACCTTGCTGCACCTATTGTTACTATTGCTACTTGTCACTCGTTACAAATTATCTTGCTATCAAACAACATGTTACCGACAATTTTAGTGCCTGCAGAAATTACCTTACTAAAAGTCGCTTGTCCTTTCCATCTGCTCCTCGTTGGGTTCGACACTCTTACTTATCGAAAGGACTACGATTGATCCCCTATACTTGTGGGTCATCAATACAATAAGAGCATCTCCAATAGGCATGCAATCTTAGTAGCGCGCTCGAAAAATGGATTTTTTCCGTGCGCGGAGCCGAAACGGACGCTCCAGTAGCCATGCAAAAAAAAACACGCACGCGATATAATGGGTTTAGTGCGCGGAGGAAAACGGCATCGTGCGCCACTTATTTCGTGCGCCCGCCGTCGGTGTCAAAACCACCAGATCCTGGGTAGGCGTTCTCAAGCTGTGGATCTTGGATCAATGGGGAACAAAGGACAAAGGAGACGATGTTTACCCAGGTCTGGGCCCTCTCGAAGAGGTAAAACTCTACGTCCTGCTTAATTATATTGAAGTGTACATGATGATTACATAGTCGACCTACCATGAGATCAGATGAACTAAAACCTAGGTGAGTAGGGTGATGGTTCTTCTTCTAGCCTCTACGGACTAAACCCTCTGGTTTATATACACACCATGGGTACTAGGGTTACACATGGTCGGTTACAATAAGAAGATAAACATGCCAATTCCGTATCTTGACTTGGAGGACACACCAAGGCTTCAAAGGTTTCCTGTCCGGACATAGAGCCGCCTTATAGCTTGGCCTTCTAGTAGTCACTAAGCAGCCCATCACTACAAAAAAAGACACTTCCGTGATGATACGTGTTTGTCACAGTAGGTCACGTTTTCTATCATGCATGTATATCCATGACAATTTTATGACAGAATCAAGATAGTCATACATGTGCTATCATAGAAGTGTTCCATGACATTACCAAAATTATCATCATGGAAGTGTCCACTTCCATGACATAAATCACGCGTCACAGAAGTGCTTTCGTCAAGGGTGACCGACACTTGGCATCCACCGTAACGGGTCGCCGTTAAGCTATCGCGTCTAGTTTTGGAGGTTTGGTTTTGGATCCGATAACCCGTTAACAGCCCGGACCGAAGAGGCCTCCAGATGGCTCCTCCCACCCCCCACCTCCACCACCACCTTCACCACCGGCGGCCATGGCTCCTCCTAAGCCACCATGGAAGGGATTCTCCATTGGGACTTCAACCCTGGCCTAAAGGTCGAGGACCAGGTTTGTCGGTGTTTCAAATCCTTGGTTCATTTCTCCCATGCCTCCTCCTCCAAGGAATTCTTCTTGGTGGTCACTTTCTCCTTGGCTTCCTCCCCCTTGTCTCGTGCTTCAGTTGGTTTGGACCTACAATGTTGCATTGGAGGTCTTGCTTCTGGTTTCAAGGTTACATCTATTGGTGAAAGAAATTTTCGATTCTCTGTGGCCTCAAATAAAGTGGGTCATTTCATCTATGCCCTACAAGATAGAGTTTGGCCGGATTTTATCTGCCATTTTGGTCTTTTTAAACATCCTTGGAATGTGCCCTTCATTGCACCAGTTGGAGTGATTCCTCCACATGAAATCTCTCTGGTCAGGGGCAGATCATCCACAACTATTTGCACTAATCTGGCTTTCCTTGAGAAAAGTGCCGCTAAGGATGTCTCTGCCATCCAGGAATTGACCAAATTTGGCAAACAAAGGTCCAATAATTTATTGAGTTCATTTGATGATGTTTCAACTCAGTAGGACTATCTTCATGATGATCATCGCTCGGATGAAAACTTAATCATCAAAACTAGCTACGAGTTGGTAAAAGGCTCTTTGATTTTTGGCAGTATGGAAATTCCGGTTTCTTCGGACAATCTCTGCAACCCTACCAAAAAGTTTTTGGGTAAGAAACATCGTGAGCACAATTGGCGTAACATTCCCTCTTTGGTTTTGGAAGGTATTTTAGACCTTCGGCAAGCCCATTATGATGAGGTAGATATCCAAAATATCTACGATTTAACAGACTTGCCTCCTTCAGATATCATCCACGATATGATGGGCAGATGTGCCAGGTGTTTCGGTACTGGCCATGATTCTCATTACTGCAATGCTAAAAGTTGTGACACCTGCCATAATTTCCCTCCTGCATGGTTATGCACCCAATATGAGGTCGGCTGGCCCGCTCGATCCTGTGGTGTATGCAATAGCCAGGCCCACCATAGGGATTTTTGTCCTGGTCTTCTTTGGTGCCCGCGATGTAAGTTCTTGGGCCATGGAGCAAAATCTTGTTCTTCTAAAGCGGCTCCACGACTATTTTGGCAACAGAGGAAGAGGGAATGCTAGAATCAAATCAATACGGATCCCTTGCCACGAGTACGAGCTGTACATCCACAACAGAGGAATCCTCACATACCTAAGAAAAAAATTGATATGGCGCCCCAAGAGGAAAGAACCGGACTCTTGGCCTCTTTCCCCAAATTCCATAAGGCGGACGATTTCGCTTCTAGTAGTACGCCACCTACCCATACTACCGCCCCTGACAACCAACAAGCAGAACGCCACACCCTCCACCCGCCCAGCTCCACCTTTGACTGACGCGACTGCCATCACCACGACCATCGTTACCATGGCCAAATTTCCGGCGAGGCCTTTCCAGTTTGTGCCGATGGGAGCCCGGATTGAGCGTGGACCGGACCACAGATTGGTGCACAACATGATGGTGGTGGATGGCCCACCATTGAGCCACGAGAGGTATGCCATTGTCACTGCTATTCCCCCGGTCCCGGATCATCAGAAACTGCTAGTGTTGGATGAGGTTATTCGCATCATGGTCGAGGACTTTCATCTTGAAGTTCCAGATGCGCTCGTTTATCCTATCAGAGTGGGTATGGTGGCGTTTTCTGATGTAGCTTTGAGAGATCGGTTTATTCAGGAGAGTCCACATCAGTTAGACCCCCTAGATGATAATATGCCCTTTTCCTTTGTGCCGCATGATGAGGGGGAAAACATGTGCCGATGCCTGTTTCAATATGTTGCCTGGGTCTTGTTCCTTGCGTTTCCTATGGACTATCAAACTGATCACTATATCAATAAGGTTGTGTCCTGCTTCAGGAAGTTGGATCTCTGGCACAGGCCTGGTCACAACAAGGAACATGTGCTGGTTCAAGTGATCATCAGTGATATTGCGCAGGTACCCCATAGTCTTGTGATTAAGAGAGTTGGCGCATTGCCAGGCATGGGGAGATCCTGGCCAGTCCGTGTGTACGTGCTTAATGGCAGAGATACGATTCCTGGGCTAGTTAGTAATGAGGATGACGCTCCCCCGATGAATGCTTATCCACATCCCTACGAGTTACCTTACCTGACTGCTGCCCAACAATGGGCCCTGGATCACCAATGCTAGCTGCAGTAGCAGATTGATGAAGCCTAGGAGCAGCAGTTTCCCCAACAACAGCCGACGCAGAATGGGGGCTGGGGAGTTTGGCCAGTTGCACAGCCCCCGTACACGGGATTCAGTTTCCGAACACTTTTCCAGTATACAGGTCCCTCGCTCATGGATGGAGTGGAGCAAGAGAGCAACATTACAGATGATCCTCAGGATGAGTGGTCTGTTTATTTAGATATTGCAGAGGCTACAGATGCTCTGGTGAATGGGACTCAAACCTCTGGTTTGCAGTTTGTGCATCCAAATGGCATTGCATTCTCTGCCAAAGTTTAGAATGTTGAAGGAGTCTCGTTTCTGCAGTTTCTTTGGATGATTTCATTTGGCAGATATACTCGATGCATTACTACAACGGATGCCGCTATGAAGGGCAATATGCTGCCACTGAACCCTCTGATAATTTTTCAAAAGGTGGCTAATGCTGTCATCAAGGAAATGTGCCTTGCTGAGGGTCGGCTCTGCACCAGGTCTGAACTGTTTCCACGGCTTCAGGGGGATATTGGCATATCATCAGAGGTTTGTATGAAATTTGTTCAATTGATCACAGTGTAATAATCTGATGTGGCTGAGTTTGTGGGTAGGGGCTCCGAGCTGGAGGATGATGGGAGTACTGCTTTCAACACCAACCTTGAAGCCATGAGAATTGTTGACATATCTGAATCTTATGAAACTGTCATTGCCAAACCACAGAATAAGTACATTCAGAAGATGATCCTTACAGAGAATATGCCAGTTGATATGACCTGCCTGCGGCGCAACACTAGGCTACAAGGTATGATGGTTTCAAGGTGAACCTCATCACTGATGTTAAGAAGACGTTGTCCAAGGTTAAACCAAGGGGGCCCATCGGTTGCATGCTCCTCCAAAGCGACAGATCCTTGTTCCATGCCGCTGTTGCTGTAGCCTGATACAGTTCAGGCTGACGAACTTCCACCGCCAACTCCAATTGAGCAGCTGCAACAGGTTGGTACTGCCTTATGTGGGATACCAGCGGAAGAGCTCAGCACCCAGAAGCTTCTAGCAAGTGAGGCTGGGGACAAGCCGGAGCTGAACTGAAGGAATGTCGTCAAATAAACAGTGGAATGTGCTTTGCTAGAATGTTCGAGGGATCAACTCGGACAAAAAACAGTTGGCAATCCGTAACGTGATAGATGTTAGTGGTTGCTCCATAGTTTGCTTTCAATAAACCAAGCGTGAATCTTTTGATGCGTCGTTTATTAAACTCTTTTGCCCTAAGAAGTTTGATATGTTTGAATTTGTACCCTCTGTTGGTAATTCAGGGGGCTTAATCACTGCGTGGATGAGCTCGGTTTTCACAGGTGTTTCAGTTTTTTCTGAATCGTTCGCGCTCGTTGTCAGGCTCACTTTGACTCAATCCAATGATACGTGGACGCTAGTTAATGTTTATGGTCCTTGCACTGATCCAAACAGATCATTGTTCACCGCATGGCTCTTTGATCTCCATATCCTGACTGGTGGAGATGGACTCATCTTAGGCGACTTTAACTATATTCATGCACCGAATAATCATAGCAGAGGGGGTGAGGACGCTAATGACATGCTGATCTTTAATGAATTCATCCGAAAACAATCCTTGGTAGAGCTACCAATCAAGGGGAGATCCTTTACCTGGAGCAACATGCAGTCTAATCCCTTGCTGGAACAGCTAGACTGACACTTTACCTTTGTTGATTGGGCAACCAAATATCCGAATACAATCGTCACGCCCCTTGGGAAACCCACTTCGGATCATTTGCCTTGCTATGTTAGCATTCAGACCAAAATTCCCAGGACCAAAATCTTTCCTTTTGAGGACTACTGGGTTAAGCAATCGGGTTTCTTTGATGTAGTGCAGAGATCGTGGAACAAACACTGTTATGCACCGAATTCGGCTGCAATCCTATGCAAAAAACAAAAGAACCTGAGATATGAGTTGAAGTAGTGGAGCAAGAAAATCTCTAAGCTGTCTGTGTTGATTGACAACAACAACAACAAAACTCTCCTAGAGCTTGATGGGTTGGAGGAGCGTCGAACGTTATCTATACCTGAAGCAAACTTCAGAAAAAATCTGAAAAAGCACCTCCTCCACCTGCTTGACTGTAAAAAGGCGTAGTGGAAAAAACGATGCACCATCAGATATTTTAAATTCGGTGATGGTAACACCAAATTCTTCCATAGGGTGGCAACTAAACGTTTTCGCAGAAACAACATTACTTCGCTGCGTCTGTCTGACGACTCAGTCGTTTACGACCATGTTGGCAAGGAGGCCGTCCTTCTCCAAACCTACAAACAAAGACTGGGTTGCTCCAACCCAACAAACATGCGATTTGAACTAGCGCGCATCATCAAGAAAGTGGATGGGTTACAAGCTCTATCTGTTCCGTTCACTCGGGAGGAGATTGACCAAGTTGTCAAGGAGCTACCCGCTGATCGAGCTCTTGTCCCGGATGGTTTCAGTGGAAGATTCATTAAATCTTGCTGGCACATCATTTAGGAAGACTTCTATCGGCTTTGCTTTGATTTTCATGTAGGTACACTGGACCTCGAAAGCTTGAACACTGGATTTATCACTCTTATTCCAAAAACACAGTCACCGGAGACAGCTGATGATTATCGTCCTATAATGTTGTTAAATTGCTGCCTCAAGTTACTGACCAAACTCCTGGCCAATCGCCTACAGAAAGTGGTTCTTAAAATCATTCATCGTAATCAATACGGGTTCCTGCGTGGTAGGTCGATACAGGACTGTGTGGCATGGGCGTTCGAATTCATACACCAAGGCCAAGCATCGAAACAAGAGATCGCTATCCTCAAGCTTGATTTCGTGAAAGCTTTCGACATGATAGAGCATGCTCCGATGCTGCAAATCATGAAATGCATGGGGTTTGACGATCGTTGGCTCGGGTGGATCGAATGCTTGTTTTCAAAAGCCAAATCCTCGGTACTGCTCAACGGGACCCCTGCACTACAAAAAAAAGACACATCCGTGACATTTTGGGCCGAACGAAATTTTTTTCTGTCATACTTATGACACTTCTATGACAATAATTGTGACAAAGCCCGGTATCATCATAGATGTGGTGGGGTCCTACTTCTATGACAAAAAATCATGACAGAAAATGGGCTTTTCATCCTGGGCGGGCCGGAGACGCAGCTGCATGAAATTCTTTGGGCCGTCCATGACAGAAAAAACTGTGGTAGAAGCGAGGGCAAGGAAAATATTGGGGTGTTCCCGGTTACAGTGGGTGGTTGGGGCCGAGCGATGCACGTTTCTCTCGTACACGCATGGGTGCGAGGCGTTGGGCTCTAACTAAACCCGAGCGAGGCATTGGGCTCTAACTGAACCCGAGAGATTGCACTGCAGGCTACGCATTACTGAACCCGAGTGATCGATCGATGGGTGTTAACTGAACCCGATCGAGCGATTCCTTCGGTACTGCTGCTAACTGAAGCCGATCGATGCTGCCTCTGGATGAAAAGTGAGTGTTCCTGGGGGGTGGTGGATGAACAGTTCCCGGTGGGGGTGGATGAACAGGACCCCGTGGTGTTGCCTCTGGATGAACATGACCCCGATCGATCGAGCCGGTTGGGGCTGGATGAACTGGACCCCGTGGAGGGCTGGATGAACAGGACCACCCCGTGGAGGGCAGGATGAACAGTAGATGGTGGAGGGCTAGATGAATAGTAGCCCATGGAGGGGTGGTTGAACAGGAGCTCGTGGAGAGGGCTAGCTGAACAGTAGCCGGTGGAGTATCGCGCGGTGGAGGCTGGATGAACAGGAGCCTGTGGATGAACAGTCACAGGTGGAGGCCGGAGGAGGTTGACGGTGCATGAACAGTAGCCCGTGGAGGCTGGAGGGGGTCGACGGTGGAGATGAACAGTATCTCGTGGAGTCCTGTTTTGCGGTACGCCACAACCCTCCTGATGAACAGGACCCTGTTTCTACCGTAGCGCTCCAACACAAGTCCATTTCCTCCATTTTGCTGTACGCCACACCCCTCCCGACCAACAGGACCCCCGTTTCGACCGTAGGAGGTCTGTTTCCTCTGTTTTGCGGTACGCCAGACCCCTCCCGATGAACAGGATCCCGTTTTGAACGTGGTCGGTCGAACACAAGGCCGTTTCCTCCGTTCTACGGTACGCCAGGCCTCGTTTCCATCGGCTGTTCCGTCCAAGCCCTCCCGATGAACACGACGACACATTCCGTTCCGACCCAGCCGGTTGGCTCCCCATGAACACGACGACGATGTCGTTTCTTCGTTCCGACCCAGCCATGTACATGAGTGTCGGTGTCAAAACCGGCGGATCTCGGGTAGGGGGTCCCGAACTGTGCGTCCAAGGCTGATGGTAATAGGAGGCGGCAGACACAATGTTTACCAAGGTCCGGGCCCTCTCGATGGAGGTAATACCCTACTTCCTGCTTGATTGATCTTGATGATATGAGTATTACAAGAGTTGATCTACCACGAGATCGTAGAGGCTAAACCCAAGAAGCTAGCCTATGATTATGATTGTTGTTGTCCTACGGACTAAACCCTCCAGTTTATATAGACACCAGAGGGGGCTAGGGTTACACAGAGCCGGTTATAGAGAAGGAGATCTACATATCCGAATCGCCAAGCTTGCCTTCCACGCAATGGAGAGTCCCACCCGGACACAAGACGAAGCCTTCAATCTTGTATCTTCATAGTCCAACAGTCCGGCCAAAGTATATAGTCCGGCTGTCCGAGGACCCCCTAATCCAGGACTCCCTCAGTAGCCCCTGAAACAGGCTTCAATGACGATGAGTCCGGTGCGCAGATTGTCTTTGGCATTGCAAGGCGGGTTCCTTCTCCGAATACTCCATAGAAGATTTTGAACACAAGGATCGTGTCCGGCTCTACAAAACAAATTCCACATACCACCGTAGAGAGTACAATATTCCACAAATCTATTCCGCTGACAACTTTTCCTAACGTGACACCATGCCACGATCCAGTCTTTATTCAAACTATTCTCCCTAACCAGCTACTACGCATGTCGCGAGGCGGTTTTATGGGCATGTCTTGTCGAAGCAGAGATCGTGTCCCCCTATCTCGGGATTCTCATGAATACAGGTATGGGTAATCCAACCGCGTCTTTAGCATGACGCTTGGGGAATAAGCGAGTTTACCGGGCAAGTGGGGAGGCGTTGGATCCCTGCCGCCTTTATAAGGAGATAAGGACTCCCCCTTTCCACCAACGCCCTCTTCTTCTGCTTATCCATTCCCCTCCACTCGAGCCACAGCACCCAAGCGTTCGTCCTCTCCGGCCACAAAGGCCTTCCGAAAATGTCTGGATCCGGAGCAGGAGGCAAATGGATGGCCTCTACTGCCCGGGAGAAGGATATCAAAAAGCTTCGGGAGGCCGGGTACCTGGCCCAGAAAATCAGCCACTGTCTCCCGACGATAGGACAGATCATCCCTACTCCGGAACCCCATGATAGGGTTGTTTTCCTCCCTCATTTTTTTCACGGGCTGGGGTTTCCCCTCCACCCATTCGTTCGCGGCATCATGTATTACTATGGGATCGATTTTCATGATATATCCCCCAATTCCTTTCTCAACATCTCGATGTTCATCGTCGTGTGCGAGGCCTTTCTCTGCACCTTGCCACACTTCAGCTAATGGCTGAAGATCTTTAATGGAATCCCAAGGTAGTGGGCAGTGAGCACGCCGAGTGCGGAGGCGCCATGGTGAGCAAGATGCCCAACGTCACATGGCCAACAGGTACTTTCAATGATTCCGTCAAAGGGTGGCAGTAGCAGTGGTTTTACATCACTGAGCCGCGCGACACGAAATGGGCCGCTGCTCCTGAATTCCGATCCGGAGCCCCCCTCGGGCTTACGTCCTGGCCCAAGAAGGGCCTGGATTGGTCTTCGTCCGACGAGCTGTCGGCGCTCTAGACGCGCGTCAAGAATATGGGAGACAAGGATATCAAACATGTCAATGTAGTCCAGGTGATGTTAGTTCGTCGGATACTTCCTTGTCAACACCGGGCTTGCAATTTATGGGAATTCGACCCGGCCAAGCACCAGACCGTACTAGAGCTCTTTGTCTCCTCACACAAAGACATCTAGAAGGTGCTTTTTAAGTCTGACAAATCATGGCCGGGCTCAGCCGAGGACCGCGGGTACCACCTGTCCCGCCCCGCAAGTTTGGTAAGTCATTATATGTTTTATTCGCATAACCCAAGGGAAACGCTTAATGTGTCTTCCACAACTCTCATAGGGCTGGACGAAGAAGGCGGGGCGGATCTACTGTTCGACCCTGCTACCTGAAGAACCGACCGGCCTGCTTGTAACGAAGATGCTGGTCCCGGTGCCCTACAAGGCGCCGAAGAAGAAGGCCGAGAGAGGGGCCAAGAAGACCAGGGGCGGCCTCAGTCATCGTGGCGTCTCAGACACGATATCCGAAGACTCCAATTCCCGTTCTTCCTCCTAAGAGGAGGAGGAGGAGGAGGAAGACGAATCCCCAGTGGGGGGAAGAAAGAAACAGACATCCTCCACATCCTTGTAGGCCGAATCGCCTAGGAAGGGAAAAACTCCTCTTCCAGAGGAGTCCACCGCTGCTGATAGCAGCCCGGAGTGGGATCCCAGGGCTCAGCCCCTGGTGAACTCGTGAGTATATAAAATCCGAACATGTTTACGCGTCCAGGCTCATCATGGCATAATATTTTAATCCGGGCCATACTTTTTGCAGTCCAGCGAGGTCTCGCGTGGAGCAATCCTTGTCAGAGGATTTTCTAGGCTCGGACGCTATGGAGAGCGGGACACCCCCGAAGGCCCCTTCCCCCAAACATGTGAATGACACCGAGCCTTTGTCCCAGGAGGACCCAGGCCATGGAGGGGGGGGGGGAAGATTGCAAAGGTGGCGCCCGGAGGTTAAACTTCGGGGGCCGGACACATGGGAGAGAAGGCTCCCATGGGCGTCGTCGGCGAGAGCCATCTTGAATTCGGCCCCCAGCCGGACATAATTCTGGAGACCAATATGGTTCCAGAATCAGGTAGGCTGCCTCCCTCGGCTAGAGGGGGTGTACCTGTTCCACCGGCAACCTCTGTCCAACCAGAGGTGCTGGATACTTTATTGGCGGTGCTGAAAAGCGCATCCATCGTCGATAAACACCGTGCCCTTATGGGTGTGGTGATTGAGAAGATTCAGTCTGCGGAGAGTGGACTGAATGAGCCTTATAAGAGGCTTTGTGGTATGTTTTATGAGGTTTCGAAGAGTGTCACAGTATAAATAGTAGCCCCTGATACACTGTTCGGTAAGAGAAAGAACCGTACAGAGGATCAAATCTATGTTCGCAGGAGACTCACTTGATGACATTTACCTCTCTTCTGTTATAAACAGGCAGCTGTAGCGACTGCCACCTCTCGTACTGCGGAGGTCTCCGGACTAAATCAGAGTCTGGAGCGGGCCACAGAAGAATTGGGCCAGTTGAAAAGGCAGTTGGATGATAAACAAGGTATGCACAAACCGTGCTCACATTTAGTGCGAATGAATTTTAAAATATGTTTTGTGATTTGCGCCAGGGGCGACGACCGAATTCAAGGCTCTTAAGAAGGCCATTGCCGAGGCCGAGGGAAAGGCAGCCGCAGAGCAGGCTCTTCGTGAGAAGCACGAGGCCAGGGTTATTGAAGATGAGCAGGAGCTTCAAGAGGTCGTGAAAAGATGCGAGGCCTTGGAGCAGAGTCTAACGGAGAAAGAATCTGAACTTGCCAAGGCTCATCAGGCCACATGCGATGCCCAGGGGGAAACCCAAGGTGCCCTGCAGGAGATCCAAGAGGCAAGGAAGATCATGGCGGGTAAGGCTTGTTCCATGTAAGGCAAGTATTTGGGGAGAGAATCATGTTTCTAATCTTGAGTTCAGATTTCTCCAGGGGTATTTGCGGAGCTGCCATGCAGCATATTTGATGCCGCACAATTCAATCGAGCCAAAGAAAGGAACACTGCAAATAAGCTCTTCTGGTCACAGTATCTGGCACCGAATTATCTGGTGCCTTTTGCTAATCAACTGAAACAGTTGATCGAACTGCAGAAGGCGGCTGAGCTAGCCATGAAGGATTTGATTATCCAGCTATGGCCCGCTGAGCTGATTCCAGGCAGCTACTTCGGGCTCGTGAAACGGCTTGCGAGTGCCTGCCCTCGACTGGACGTCATCAAGCGGTCGGTCTGTATAGAGGGTGCGAGAATGGCCTTCGTCCGTGCAAAGGTGCACTGGGGGAAGATGGATGCTGAAAAGCTGGTGACCGAGGGACCGCCGGAGGGAAAGGAGCACCGCAAGCCCGAGTTAGATTATGAAAGTGTCCTGAAAGGATCCTGCCTTGCGGCAGAGCAAGGTCATTTCTATTATTTATTTCCTGTTATATGAAAGTTTATCCTCCTGTGTGGCTGTTTTATATATTAATCCTGAGAGTTGGCTAGTCATCGGCTTCTGCCCCCATGTAGGAAGTACGGGGGTGTTCGGGATAAATCTAATCACTCTTTATCCCAGTTTTGGGTCCTTCAAAGGAGGTGTTCAGCACAACGAACCAGGCAATCGGACTATAGGGCTTTATCACTCTCACTTATCCATAGGAGCTTTAGAAAAGGAAGGTAGGCGCAGCCCCTGGTGTTCGAAAGACCGCACGAGGGGATCTATAAGCACCTGATCGAAAGAAAAGCCGATCCATCGCATGCTGCGTTGGTTATGGCATTATGCGGGAGCAATCCTGAAAGATTTTACAACCTCTCGAACAGCTGACCAGCTCTCGCCGTATCATGACAGTCAGTTTTCGGCTTTCTCTACTGATGTGCTTATTTGGAAGAACCGGGACACAATCGCAGTAGTTCTCCTTGTGCCGCCTTAGCCGATAAAGCAGAACGTAAGGCAGCAAAACATGGGAGCCAGGCAAACCCAACATTTGACCCAAGACATGATTCGGAGCTGACGCATATAATGCTATAAGTTCGGGGTGCCGAACTACCATGAAGGTGTTCGGACTTCATAGCCCTATTATGGGTAAAACGAAGCCCCTGGCATATTGAAGGCATATCGCGATGTACGGATGCCATTTAACAAAAGAATATCAATAAGAGATAACGGTAGATAAGCGTCATATAAATCCACATGTTGTATTTGAATAATACGTCGATGCGTATGAGTACATGTAGAGTAATAAAAAGAGAAAGTGACTGCGGAACATACTGAGACCAGGCGGGAAGAAGCTGTGTGCGGATCCGGAGTGCAGTCGGATGGTCATCGAGGGGAATATTTAAGGGTTCCCTTGCGCATTCGAGCTGTTTCCATATCGCCGGTCCTTGCCTGGGCAAAAATGAACCTATACAGAAAATGCAAGATATGTTTGTGTGCCGCACAGCGGTTGACCCGCAGTATGTGGCCTGTCCTGGCTTTCGCCGGAGTGTTTAATTGAGCTCTCGACGAGCTGGTTTATCCTGCCGCGAAGTAGTTCGGAGTCCCTTGGCGGTGTCCGGGAGCTTGAAGGTCGACTAGAGATTCGATTGAAAGGTGCCACTCATTGCTTCTGCTGTTAAAGCAACGATATACTCTTTGGTACCAAGGGGGAGTTCCGCCTTGCCATTAACCGTGATGACACCGCGCGGACCGGGAATCTTGAGCTTATGGTAGGCATAATGTGGCACCGCGTTGAATCGAGCAAACGCAGTTCATCCGAGCAGTGCCTGATAATCACTATGAAAGGGGACGATGTCGAAGATTAACTCTTCGGCACAGTAATTGTCCGGTGATCCAAAGACTACCTCGAGGGCAATGGAGCCTGTACAGATGGCCTCCACACCTGGTATAATACCTTTAAATGTGGCGTTAGTGGGTGAGGGAGTCCTGGATTAGGGGGTCTCCGGACAGCCGGACTATCTCCATTGGCCGGACTGTTAGATTATGAAGATACAAGAGTGAAGACTTCGTCTCGTGTCCGGGTGGGACTCTACTTGGCGTGGAAGGCAAGCTAGGAAATACAGATATGGATATCTCCTCCTTTGTAACCGACCTTGTGTAACCCTAACCCTCTCCGGTGTCTATATAAACCGAAGGGTTTTAGTCCGTAGGACAACAACCATAACATACAATCATACCATAGGCTAGCTTCTAGGGTTTAGCCTCTCTGATCTCGTGGTAGATCTACTCTTGTACTACCCATATCATCAATATTAATCAAGCAGGACGTAGGGTTTTACCTCCATCAAGAGGGCCCGAACCTGGGTAAAACATCATGTTCCCTGCCTCCTATTACCATCCGGCCTAGACGCATAGTTCGGGACCCCCTACCCGAGATCCGCCGGTTTTGACACTGACAGTGGGCTTGATCACCGAATGATCAATCCCCATCTTGCGCACTGTGTCCTGGTAAAGCAGGTTTAGAATGCTACCTTCGTCCATAAGGACTCGTGTGAGGTGGAACCTGTCAATTATTGGGTCGAGGACTAGTGCGGCTGAATTGCCCTGATTGTTGTTAACCGGACGATCCGTGCGGTTGAAGGTGATCGGCCCTAGTTTATATTGTGGGGCAACTGGTTCCGTTAAGTCGACGTCCCTAAGGGTGCGCATCTGGTCCGAGTTGGGAGTGTGGATGGCGTTTACCATGTTCAGCATTTGGATTTGAGGGGGAAATTTCTTTTGCCCTCCTGTATTCGGTGATCTGGGCTCCTCATCGCCATCATCGCTTTGAGACCCCTTCTCCTTGTTTTCAGCACCTGACCTGCCGGCTTGTTTGAAGATCCAGCATTCTCTGTTGGTACGATTGGCTGGTGTTCCTGGGGTGCCATGAATTTGGCATGGACGGTCGAGTATGCGGCCCCGAATGGATGGGCCCGAATTGTCATTTTTGAATGGCCTTTTCCGCTGACCGGATGTACAGCCACTAAATCCGGTATTGACTGCCGTATTTTCGGCGTTACCACCATTTTTGCGACGCTTGTGTTTGTTGCGTCGGGGTTTGCCATTGCTATCTCTGGCCTCTGATGTGCCAGGATTGCTTGATGTGTTGTTGCTACGGGCCAACCAGCTATCCTCGCCCGCGCAAAAGCGGGTCATGAGTGTCGCGAGGGCTGCCATGGATTTTGGCTTCTCTTGGGCGAGATGTCGGGCAAGCCACTCGTCACTGATGTTATGTTTAAAGGCCGCTAGGGCTTCGGCATCCGGACAATCGACAATTTGGTTCTTTTTAGTTAGGAACCGAGTCCAGAATTTCCTGGCTGACTCTTCGGGCTGTTGGGTTATGTGACTTAAATTATCAGCATCCGGTGGTCGCACATAAGTGCCCTAGAAGTTGTCCAGGAATGCATCCGCCAGGTTCTCCCAACTTCTGATGGAGTTTGTCAGCAAGCAATTCAGCCAATGCCAAGCCGGCCCTTTGAGTTTTAGTGGGAGATACTTGATGGCGTGTAGATCATCCCCACGGGCCATGTGAATGTGGAGGAAGAAATCCTCTATCCATACCGCTGGGTTTGTAGTACCATCATATGATTCAATGTTCACGGGTTTAAACCCTTCTGGGAATTCATGATCCATTACTTCATCAGTGAAGCATAGGGGGTGTGCGGCGCCTCTGTGTCGGGCTATATCACGACGCAGTTCATACGAGTATTGTCTGCTGTATTCGGCCCGGCTGGATTTGCTTTTAGTATATCCGGTGTGACGGTCATCATCACGTGTTGGGGCGTGCCCCCGTGATCCATAGATCGATCTTGTGTGTCCTGCTTTGTTTTCCAATTCGTCTCACAGGTCCTGCGTGTAGCCCCGGGCCTTGGTGTTTTTGTTTGACTGGCGACGGGGTGCGGGCTGGACTTCGGGCTGATATGCCGCTTTGTCTCGGCCATGAGGTGGCCGGTCAACCGCATCATACGCTGGTAGTGTAGGCTTTTAATGCTTCGTCCTCGAGTTGGGGCAGCAACCTGCGCTTTGGGTAACTTTTGGTTGGGCGTTCGAGTTTGTATTCCTCGGCTGCCAGGACCTCGGTCCATCTATCCGCTAGCAGATCTTGATCAGCTTGAAGCTGCTGCTGCTTTTTCTTCAGGCTTTTTGTTGTGGCTATAAGCCGGCGCTTGAAGTGCTCCTGCTCGACGGGATCCTCAGGCACAATGAATTCTTTGTCGCCAAGGCTCACCTCATCTTTGAAGAGGGGCATGTAATTGTCATCCTCTGATTCTCCGTCTATCGCCTGTTCCTTAGGGCTAGCTTGCCCATCCTCCCGCTCGAAGCCTGGCTGGAGGGGATTGTCTTCGTCTTCGGCACTATCCGCAGCGTTATTGTATCTTTTGCCGGTATCACTGCTTTTGCTATGGCAGGGCTTAGAGTGGCACCGATGACGCCGGTGCTTAGATTGCTTGTCGAGGGGATTATCCTCCGTTGCCTTATTGCCATCGCTTTCTTTGGGGTGTCCACCATATATATATCATATGATGAGGTGGCTGTCCAGCACCCTGTGGGCGGTGGTTCCTGTTCTTCTCCTGCATCGTCGTCCATACCGTCGATGTCTTCGGAGCCGAAATCAAGCATGTTGGTTAAGTCGTCAACAGTGGCTATTAAGTGGGTGGTGGGTGGGGAACGAATTTCGTCGTTCGCTTCCCACTCAAGCCGGACATAGTTCGCCCAAGGGTCTACTGACAAGGAGAGAGACCTCAATGAATTTAGCATGTCGCCCAATGACATAGTTCGCCCAATCAGATTCTATAGGCACGGACGCAAGCGGTTTGGAGCCTGTGGCCGGGGACGAATCCAAGGGTCCGATGACATAAGTCTCATAGGAGGTGAAGTCAGTATTTGGCTCTATCGCCGCTGAGTGTGCGACCTCCGTGGCGGGGTCCAACCACCCGTCCTCGGACGACACGATCTACTCCGGATTGAGGGCCGGAGTAGCCGCAGGTGTGATCTCCCGAACACCGTCCGACGGCAGGGCTAAGTCATGCTCGTCGTGACTGTGCGGCGCACCTGACATGGGCTCGAATCCATTCAAGATCAAGTCTCCGCGGATATCGGCAGTACAGTTCAAGCTTCCAAACCTAACCTGATGGCCAGGGGCGTAGCTCTCGATCTGCTCCAGATGGCCAAGCGAGTTGGCCCGTAGTACGAAGTTGCCGAATACGAAGATCTGTCCGGGGAGAAAAACCTCACCCTAGATCGCATCGTTGCCGATGATGAAGGAGCCATCAAGACTTTATCGTGACGGCACAATGGAACTCTCAATGAAAGCACCAATGTCGGTGTCAAAACCGGCAGATCTCGGGTAGGGGGTCCCGAACTGTAAGTGTAAGACAGGAGGCAGGGGACACAATGTTTACCCAGGTTTGGGCCCTCTTGATGGAGGTAATACCCTACTTCCTGCTTGATTAATCTTGATGATATGAGTATTACAAGAGTTGATCTACCACGAGATCGTAGAGGCTAAACCCTAGAAGCTAGCCTATGATTAAGATTGTTGTTGTCCTACGGACTAAACCCTCCAGTTTATATAGACACCAGAGGGGGCTAGGGTTACACAGAGTCGGTTACAAAGAAGAAGATCTACATATCCGAATCGCCAAGCTTTCCTTCCATGCAATGGAGAGTCCCACCCGGACACGGGACAAAGCCTTCAATCTTGTATCTTCATAGTCCAACAGTCCAGCCAAAGTATATAGTCCGGCTGTCCGAGGACCCCCTAATCTAGGACTCCATCAACGAGCTCTGGCCGTACGTATGCGCGAGTAGGCGTTCAAGACCCTGCTCGTATGTACGTACGTGGCCGTATTTTCTTTCTTGCACACTGGCCGATGTAAGTACGTGTACATGCTACGTGTGTGCCTCTACTACGACACATGCGCACCTCTACATCGACCAGTACGTACGTACACGTTCGCGACCAGAATGACAATGCTATGTACGCTTCGACCAGGTGGGTCCCGACTGTCAAGCACTTCCTTGCGTGCGAATATGTAGCTGGTGGGTCCCAGCAGTCAGGGGGAAACGTTTTTTCGCGAAATACGGTGGCCCGTCCGGTGGGTCCCCGCTGTCAGGTGAAGGAATAAGTTTTTTGTGCGTAATAAGGAGGCACTTCCTTGCTGCGGCCATGGACCCAGGTGTCAGCCTCTCCACGTACAGTCCACGTCCGATCGAAGCCGTTCCTTGACCACGTTGACCACGCCGCACCGACAGCACCAGGGCAGTGGACGACGTTGAGGCCTAGGAAGGGGACGACGCAGAGCCGGGGAAGACGCGGCAGTGGAAGCCCGTGCAGAGAGGAGTTCGAGGGTTCACTAGTTCAGCTGTGGTGTGAGGCTGCCTTTGCTGCAGGGCCTAGCCAGCGGTGGAAATAATAGGGGCGGTGAGGCCTCCGCGGTAGCACAGCCAGCCATGGGAGGCAGGTGCATGCGGCACGACCGGCGCTACTTTGGGCGGCTGGAGCAAGAAGATCAGAGGTTGAAGAAGCACTACGGCCGTTGGATGGACATCGTACGGTCACTGGAGCTAGAATCGTTCAGATTGACTAAGTTGACAAAGCACTCCGTCCCCGTCAACTTAGTAGGCCCACAAGTCAGCCACCCACCAAGGTGGGTCCCAACTAGTAGGGGGAGTATTCATTTTTTTGTGCGTAATAAGGAGGCACTTCCTGTGAGTCCAAGCTGACAGCGGGGGGAACAATTTTTTCACAAAATACGGTGGCACGTCCTGTGGGTCCCAGCAGTCGGGGGGAACAATTTTTTCACGAAATACGGTGGCACGTCCTGTGGGTCCCAGCAGTCGGGGGGAAAACATTTTTTTCGCCAAATACGGTGGCCCGTCTGGTGGGTCCCTGCTGTCAGGTGGAGGAATAATCATTTTCCGTGTAATAAGGAGGCACTTCCTTGCGGCTGCTGTGGACCCAGCTGTCAGCCTCTCCACGTACAATACTCTTTCGATGGAAGTCATTCCTTGACCACATTGACCATGCCGCACCGAGAGCACCAGGGCGGTGGACGACGGCGAGGCCTAAGAAGGGGACGCCGCGGAGCCGGGGAAGACGCGGCAGTGGATGCCCATGCGTAGAGGAGTATGAGGGTTCACTGGTTCGCAGCGGTGTGAGGCTACCGTCGCCACAGAATAACAGGGGGTGTGGGTGAGTACAGGGATGGCCTGGCCAGCGGTGGGAGTAGTAGGGGGCGGTGAGGCCTCCGCCGCATTGCAGCCGGCCACGGGAGGCAGGAGCACGAGGGACGACCGACACTGGTTTGGGCGGCTGGAGCAAGAAGACCAGAGGTTGAAGAAGCACTACGGCCGTTGGATGGACATCGTACGATCACTGGAGCTAGAATCATGCATATTGCCTAAGTTGACAAAGCCCTCCATCCCCGTCAACTTAGTAGGCCCACAAATCAGCCTGCCACTATACTGGGTGCCAGCTAGCAGGGGGAGTATTCATTTTTTTGCGTGTAATAAGGAGGCACTTCCTTGCGTGCGAAGATATAGCTGGTGGGTCCAAGATGTCAGTGGCGATAACGTTTTTTCATGAAATACAGAGGCCCTTTCGGCGTGTCCCAGATGTTAGGTGGAGGAATCATTATTTTGCGCGTAATAAGGAGGCATTTCCTTGCGTGCGGCCGTGGACCCAGCTGTCAGCCTCTCCACGTATAGTCCACTTTAGATGCATGTCGGTCGTTGACCATGTTGACCAGGCCGCGCCGAGAGCACCAGGGCGGTGGATGACGGCGAGGCCTAGGAAGGGAACGACACAGAGGCAGGGAAGACTCGGTAGTTGTTTCCCACGCGGAGGGGAGTACGACTGTACGAGGGTTTACTGGTTCGTCTGCCGCCGCCGGAGAATAACAGCGGGTGTGGGTGAGTAGAGGGATGGCTAGGCCAGCGATGGGAGTATGGTGGGGCGGTGAGGCCTGCGCGGCAGCACAGCTGGCCGCGGGGAGGAGAGAGCAGGCAGTCCCGCCAGCGCTTGTTTGAGCGGCTGGAGCAGGAAGAGCAGAGATTGAAGAGCACGACGGCCGTTGGATGGACATCCAACGGTCACTGCTTGTGCGTCAACCTTTTTTTAGGAAAGCCTCAAATCTGTGGAAAACATCATACAGCCCATCTGCCATTATTTCTAATAATTTACAACCCATTTGCTAATTCTTAAGGGTTTTTTGGAGCCCATATTCTTTTTGTTAGCATTACAACCCATATTGTGGCCACGATTAAAAAATTATATGAAATTTTGCATATTTCCGTGCGGTCCGAACTATTTTTAATCCCGAAATTTCGAGTCACATTCAAACTGATTTTAAAAATAAATATATATCAATATAAAATCCAACAAATTGTCCATGCATAAAAATCAATGCAATTTAAAATCTCAAAATGAAAAAAAAGAAATTTGAAACTAATTGCCGGTTTATGTGTTTTAAAAATGTACAGCCCATTTCTCATTACGGATAGGCCATTTTCTCGGCCAGCCGAATGAAACTCTCCTTGTCTTGAAAGATTTGCAGCCCAACAGGCCTGACAAAGCGACTTACTTGGCAAATCACAAAAAAACAGGGCTGTGGCCGTGGACCCAGCTGTCAACCTCTCCACGTACAGTACTCTTCCGAAGGAAGTCGGTCGTTGACCACATTGACCACGCCATGCCGAGAGCACCAAGGCGGTGGACGACGGCGAGGCCTAGGAAGGGGATGACGCGGAGCCGGGGAAGATGCGGTAGTGGATGCCCACACAGAGAGGAGTACGAGGGTTCATTGGTTCGATTGCGGTGTGAGGCTGCCGTCGCCGCAGAATAACAGGGGGTGTGGGTGAGTAGAGGGATGCACTGGCCAGCGGTGGGAGTAGTAGGCAGCGGTGAGGCCTCCGCGGCATCACAGCCGGCCACGGGAGGCAGGAGCATGCGGCACGACCAGCGCTGGTTTGGGCGGCTGGAGCAAGAAGACCAGAGGTTGAAGAAGCACTACTGCCGTTGGATGAACATCGTACAGTAACTGGAGCTAGAATCGATCATATTGACTAAGTTGACAAAGCCCTCCGTCCCAGTCAACTTGGTAGGTCCTCAAGTCAGCCTTCCACGATGCTGGGTTCCAGCTGGTAGGGGGAGTTTTCATTTTTTTGTGCGTAATAAGGAGGCACTTCCTTGCGTGCGAAGATAGCTGGTGGGTCCAACCTGTCAGCATGGGGCACGTTTTTTCACGAAATATAGAGGCCCTTCCGGTGGGTCCCAGATGTCTGGTGGAGGAATCAAGGACTTCAAAAGGCGTACAGAACAAGCTAGTGTACCAGTAAAGAGACGTTGCTGAGTTTTAGAAAAAAGAGAGACGTGCTCCATTAGCTGGTTCGAATCCAAACCTAGACTATGACTATATATGGTGCTATGCTACTCTACAAGTAATGAAACTGACATATCCAACGTTCACTTCTCCTCTTCTCTACTTACTCTGCCTAGCATCAGAAGCTCTGTCCGCAACAACCATGTCCGCTGGCTACTCGTCCACCTGCTCTTCAGTAGGCAACAACCAAATATGCACCAAGTCGCCACCTGTACCATCGCCTGTGGGTCTCATCACACCCCTGCCAGCACGTGCACTGCAGCCGGTTGCTCATCGCAACCCGCTGCCGTTGGTGTGGTGCCACTGCTGCAAATCACGCAGAGTCATTCGTCGCGTCTCAACCACAATCCTCAACCCTGGCCCAGTCTTCTACAAATGCCCGAATCATGGGGTAATAATATGTCTAAGTGTTGTTCTGCTGCTTTCAGTTGCTGATTTTTTTAATAGTGTGGTTGGTGATCTTCCAATTTGATTCGTGCAGAAAAGGGAAGATTCGTGTGATTTGTATTTCTGGGAAGTTGCTGATGTGGGGGAGTGCAACTACGCTGATTATTTGGTTAACCGAGGAATCCCAATACCGGCAGGTTGGGGTGTTGGACAAGTAACTAAAGGAACAGCAAAAGAGGAAGATGCAAAGCAGAAGGTTAAAGATGCAGTTCCTCTGATCATGGCCAAGCAACAGCTATTGAACAGCCTTGACAACAATGAGGAGATGAAAGAGCTTGTGAAGATAATGGGCAAAATCGATGTGATCTGTAGGATGATTGTCTCTTCATTTGCAGCGTATGTAGCACTCGTGATGTATTCAGTGGCTATGACAACAGCACTTTGCTGAAACAAGTAATGAATGAAATCTGTGTAGCAGGATGGGCGTAGTGTTGTGAACATCTAATGATTTCTATTAACGGAAATCAGGGGGTATCCCCTTTTGCTCATAAATAAATAACTAGCAGAGTCCCTTTTGGTAATAAATAAATAAATTAGCAGAGGCCCTGTCAGGTCAGCTTTGTTCTCATTCGAAGATGTCGAGAAAATTGCAGTCCAACAACAAACTATGTCATCAAATTCAAGTTTCACAGCCAAATATGAGTACAACTAAATAGCAATGTCATCATGTTTTAGTCGTCATACAATCACTAAACACAAATCAACATACATAACAAGTGATGTTCTCACAGGAAAATACTAAACAACATGTTCATCAGGTTTCAGTTTTCATAGCAAACACAATTTCACATAGTAGATAAAAAAACGTCTTCTGACAGGCAAATACGACAAAAGCAATGTAATCATCATCCGCAGCAGCACCGTCAACATCTTCGCCATGTGTATCAGTCTGAATCGTAATTCCCCATGGTGTCATCTTCTTCTTCGTCCTCAACGTCCTCGAACGTTGGCTTCTTCTTGATCAACTCTTGTATGTGCACAGCACGATAGGCAATCTTTTCGCCGGCGTCATTGACGATATGGTTCTCAAAGATATTAGGAACATTTGTGTTCTTTTGTACATCAGGAACAGTGTAAGCATTATCTTGTTGTGCAACTTCATTAAACGAATTCCTCTGCTCAAACCTTTGCAATACTCTCCAATCATCTCTACGTGCAAATGTGACTTCCAAGAAAAATATTTGTGTTGCTTGATTTGCCAAAATAAAAGGCTCATTGGTCTACGCCACCTTGACATTGATGGATTTGAAATAATCATCAGCTCTGGGTTTTGCGATCCTGGAAAACAGGTTATACCAATGACAGCACAACAGAACCACACATCGATGATCCTCAAAACTGGAGATATACTGCAACTGAACAATGTCTATTATGTTAGTATACATTTCAGTTGTCTCTTTGTCATACATATCCGTGCTCATGATGGCACTGTTTCGTGTCTTCCTGCCTTCATCTCGTGCAAGGGTGTTGTAGCGCACATGTCCAACAACGCAAGATTCATAATGTCTTACCCGAGTATCAAGACCCATTGCTAGTGAGTAAAGGGCATCATCAACTGCATGCCCATCCTCCCACATCTTCTTAACCTATGGTTAGAAAATAGACAAGCTGATCATCTACTCAATATATTAAAAAAACAGACAGTGCAATTCAAAAGCTTACATGGCTCTTCAACCATTTCGCAAATCCTGCCATAACCAGTTTGTCAATGTTTCATGGATTTTGCGGCAGTAAATCCTTTTTGTAGATGCTACACAACATAGTGATCGCGTCAAACATCTAAATATATAAGAATGTGCTGCAAATTTACTAGATTATGATGTATAAGCTGCAGTACTTAGCACTTACTTGATATAAGGTAGTATCTCAGGACGGTTATTCAACACATACCAAACCATTTTGTCCAAATCTTTAGGTTTGTCCTCTTGTCAACTCTTCCCTGTAACTCGAACAGAATAATCGAAAACATTGAGCCGGGGATTGTCTTCATCCACCTCTTTGCTAAGTTGATCAGCTGTTTCAATGTATTTTGAGCAAAATGTCAACGCTTCTGTAGCAATGTAGGCCTCTGCAATGGAACCCTTGGGTCTAGCTCTGTTCCTAACATAGCCCTTGAAAGTGCCTAGCCGCCTTTCAATAGGGTACATCCAGCCATACTGTACTGGACCTCTAAGTAGTGCCTCATCAAGTAGATGAATAGCCAAATGCACCATCACATCAAAGAAGGCTGGAGGATATATCTTCTCAAGGTCGCATAGGATAGTGGGTATCTTGTCTCTAAGACGCTCCAAAGCATCTATCCTGATATTTCTACTACAGAGTTCCATGAAGAATTGTCCCAACTCTGCAACTGCTCTGTATAAGTCAGGGCGGCCCAATCCTCTAAGGATAACAGGTATAACCCTTTGAAGTAGGATGTGGTAGTCATGAGTTTTCAACCCTTGTACCTTGTTTCCATCTGCACTGACTCTCCTTTTAGGGTTGGAAGCAAATCCATGTGGGAATCTCACACATGACAGGACCTCGCAGAATTCTTTTCTTTTTACCTTGTCCAAGACATACACAGCTGGTGCCATATCCCATGGTTTACCTTCATCTTGCACCTGCAAATCCTGTCTGATACCCAGGTGTGTCAAATCAATCCTAGATTTAAGGTATCTTTCTCCTTGGCTTCAATATTAAGAAGTGTGCCGATAATGTTGTCACATATATTTTTCTTGATGTGCATCACATCAAGATTATGCCGCAGATCCAAATCTTTCCAATACTCCAAGTCCCACAAAGTGGACCTGTGGGTAAACAATAATCTCTCTTCTGCCCTACCACGCTTCCTTTTCCCGCTACCATTATCAAGATGGTTTCCTGGTGTAATATGCCTGACCTTCTCTAATTCCACTTGCAACTCATCGGCGGTGAGCCTCTTTGGCGCATCACAGTTTTCATGCTTTGCATTGAACATAAGTCTTCGGTATTTTCTAGGATGCGGCTTATCCTTGGCAAGGAAACGACAGTGTCCAATGTAACAGATCTTGCTAAGTATTGCGTATGACAGCGGATTCCTGTCATAGCGAACACATGCATTGTAACCATGTGTCGTTCACCCTGACATAGTGCCCAAAACCGGATAATCATGGATGCACCAAATTATAACAGCATGCAGAAAGAAATTAGCTGGTGGGCTGCTATATAGGTCTCGAGTGAGAACGCCCCTCCATAGCTGTTGAAGTTCCTCCACAAGAGGCTCCATGAACAAATCAAAATCCTTTGCAAGACTTTTTGGACCTGGGATGAGCAAGGCCATCATGTAGTTTGATTCTTTGGTGCAGACATTTGGAGGCATGTTGTAAGGGATAACAAGCACCGGACACATGCTATATGTGGTGCTCTGGTGGCCAAATGGGTTAAATCCATCTGAAGCTAAGCCAAGTCTAATGTTTCTCAGGTCAGCAGCAAACTTTTCGTTATTCTGATTGAAGCTTTTCCACTCACTACCATGTGATGGATGGCTCATTACATTCTGATCTCTGTACTCCTGGTTCCTAGAATGCCACAGTACATCCTCTCTTGTTTCAGCATCATGAAACAACCTCTGCAATCTTGGTGTAATTGGAAAATGTCTCAGAACATTACGAGGAATCCTCTTCACAGCATCGCCATATTTCCATCTTGATGATTTGCATTTCGGGCATTCACTTAAGTTGGCATAATCCTTCTGGAATAGAACACAATTATTCTTACAAACATGGATCATATGATATCCAATTCCAACTGCACGAAGGAAATTCTTCATTTTACTATAGGTGTGTGGCAGCTCAGACGCATCTGGGAAAGCTTTGCGGAAAGTAGCCAACATCGCATCAAATGATTTGTTGGTCATCTGCTCAGATGTCTTCACCTGAAGAAAGGTGACCATAGCCGAGAATACTGACAGCTTATTTCCTAGGGTGACAGCCACGTTGCATTGTTCCAACATGCGGGCCCACCGTTTCTATTCTGCAGGTGAAAGTTCACGGAATGCACGAGCATTTCGCAACATTGTTTCAATGTTGGTCAAACTCACTGGCTCCGCCACCACCTCCTCCTCCTCTTCTACCTGAGCATCAGGCAGATCAAGATGGTGATCTTCCGGTTCCACGTAGTCAATAACATTGGCGTTCACAGCTTCACCATGATGAACCCACCTAGTATATGTGACTGACATCCCATACAAGTGTATATGATTTTGCACAGTTGACTGGGTCTTGTAACTGAATTCATACAACTACTACACGGGCAGAGCACATCTAATTTCGGACCAGCGTACTCAGCTCTGATAAAGTTCATGAAGTTTTCAACCCCCTCGACATATGCAGCGGAGAATCTTCGAGCAGAAGTTATCCATGTCCTATCCATCTGTTAGACATACAAATTAGTTGTTCTACTAGATATTACAGGAAAAACATATATGCTTTTTTATGATGTCCAGAAGAAAATACCTAGGTCGATGTCTAAAGCTATGGCAAGATATTTGGACGAGCAGATCTAAGTAATGAAATATATGTAAAGCTAATGCAGCAAATAGATTTGAGTCCTAAATTATGGCAGGCTGTTTCAGCTGAGGGAGTCCTGGATTAGGGGGTCTCCGGACAGCCGGACTATATCCTTTGGCCAGACTGTTGGACTATGAAGATACAATATTGAAGACTTCGTCCCGTGTCTGGACGGGACTCTCCTTGGCGTGGAAGGCAAGCTAGGAAATACAGATGTGTATATATCCTCCCTTGTAACCGACCTTGTGTAACCCTAGCCCCCTCCGGTGTCTATATAAACCGGAGGGTTTAGTCCGTAGGACAACATACAATCATACCATAGGCTAGCTTCTAGGGTTTAGCCTCTATGATCTCATGGTAGATCAACTCTTGTAATACTCATATCATCAAGAACAATCAAGCAGGACGTAGGGTATTACCTCCATCAAGAGGGCCCGAACCTGGGTAAAACATCATGTCCCCTGCTTCCTGTTACCATCCGCCTTAGACGCACAGTTCGGGACCCCCTACCCGAGATCTGCCGGTTTTGATACCGACATTGGTGCTTTCATTGAGAGTTCCACTGTGTCGTCACCATAAGGCTTGATGGCTCCTTCGATCATCGGTAGCGATGCGGTCCATGGTGAGGTTTTCCTCCCCGGACAGATCCTCGTATTCGGCGGCTTCGCACTGTGGGCCAAGTCGCTTGGCCATCTGGAGCAGATCGAGAGCTACGCCCCTAGCCATCAGGTCAGATTCGGAAACTTAAACTACACTGCTGACGTCCGCGGAGACTTGATCTTCGACGGATTCGAGCCTGTGTCAGGTGCGCCGCACAGTCATGATGAGCACGACGTAACTCTGTCGTCGGACAGTGTTTGGGAGATCGCATCTGCAACTACTTCGGCTGTCAATCCGGAGGAAATCGCGCCATCCGAGAGCGGAGCGATAGACCCCGCCATGGAGACCGCACTCTCAGTGGCGATGGAGCCGGATACTGACTTCACCCCTTACGAGAGCCATGTCGCCGACCCACTGGATTCACCTCCGGCCACGGACTTCGAGCCGCTTACATCCGTGCCCGTCGAATCCGACTGGGCGCCGATCATGGAGTTCACCTCAGCGGATATCTTTCAGCACTAGCCCTTCGGCGATGTGCTAAATTCATTGAGGTCCCTCTCCCTGTCAGGAGAACCTTGGCCGAACTATGTCCGGCTAGAATGGGATGCGGACGACGAAGAAATTCGCTGCCCACCCACCACCCACTTAGTAGCCACTGTCGATGATTTAGCCGACATGCTCGACTTTGATTCCGAAGACATCGACGGTATGGATGACGATGCAGGAGACGAGCAGAAACCACCACCCATAGGGCACTGGACCGCTACCTCATCATACGACATATATATGGTGGACACCCCAAAAGAGGGCAATGGCAACGAGACAGCTGAGTATGACCCCTCCAAGAAGCAACCCAAGTGCCGACGTCAGCGGCGCCGCTCTAAGTCCCGCCACTGCAAAAGTAGTGATACTGGCACAGGAGATAATAACACTCCGAATAGTGCCGAGGACAACCACAATCCCCTCCAGCACGATGTAGAGTCGGAGGATGAACAAGCCAGCCCTCCAGAGCAGGCAGCAGATGGAGAACCGGAGGAGGACAACTTCATGCCTCTCTTCGAAGATGAGGCGAGCCTCGGCGATGAAGAATTTATCGTGCCTGAAGACCCCGTCGAGAAGGAGTGCTTCAAGCGCCGGCTTATGGCCACAACAATTAGCCTGAAGAAAAAGCAACAACAGCTTCAAGCTGATCAAGACTTGCTAGCAGACAGATGGACCGAAGTCCTTGCGGCCAAGGAATATGAACTCGGGCGTCCCTCCAAGAGTTACCCAAAACGCAGGTTGCTAGGAAACATTCAAACCTCATTCACCAGTGTACGATGCGGCTGACCGGCCACTGCGTGGCCGAGCCAGAGAGGCGTTTCAGCCTAAAGTTCAGCCTGCACCCCGCCGCCACTCATTCAAAAATACCAAGGCCCTGGGCAACACACGGGACCTGTGAGACGTATTGGATAGTAAGGCAAAAACTTGCAAGGTCAATATACGGGTTACGGGCACGCGCGCCAACACGGGACGATGATCGTCGCGCCGGATACACCAAAAGTAAATCTGGCCGGGCCGAATACAGCAGACAAGACTCACATGAACTGTGTCAGGATATAGCCCGGCACAGAGGCGCCGCACACCCCCTATGCTTCACTGATGAAGTTATGGATCATGAATTCCCGGAGGGTTTCAAACCCGTAAATATCGAATCATATTATGTTACAACAGATCCCGCTGTATGGATCGAGGATTTCCTCCTTCACATCCACATGGCTCACGGTGATGATCTACATGCCATCAAATACCTCCCACTAAAACTCAAAGGACCAGCTCGGCGTTGGATGAATAGCTTGCAAGCAGACTCCGTCGGCAGTTGGGAGGATCTGGAAGACGCATTCCTTGACAACTTCCAGGGCACTTATGTGCGACCACTAGATGCTGATGACTTGAGCCATATAACTCAGCAGCCAGGGGAATCGGCCAGACAATTCTGGACACGATTCCTGACTAAGAAAAACCAAATGGTCGACTGTCCGGATGTAGAGGCCTTAGCGGCATTCAAGCATAACATCTGCGACGAGTGGCTTGCCCGACACCTCGGCCAAGAAAAGCCGAAGTCTATGGCAGCCCTCACGACACCCATGACCCTCTTTTGCGCGGGCGAGGATAGCTGGCTGGCTCGCAGCAATAACACATTGAGGAATCCGGGCAGTTTGGATACCAAAGATGCCAACGGCAGACAACGTCGTAACAGACCAAAGCGCTGCAATAACGGCGATAACTCCGAGGATACGACAGTCAATGCCGGATTCAGAGGCTCTAGACCCGGTTAGCGGAAAAAGCCATTTAAAAGAAGTACTCCGTCTCCATCCAGTTTGGATCGCATACTGGATCGCTCGTGTCAAATCCACGGCACCCCTGACAAGCCAGCCAGTCACACCAACAGAGAATGATGGGTGTTCAAGCAGGCCGGGAAGTTAAATGCCGAAAACAAGGACAAGGGCCTGCATAGTGATGACGAGGAAGAGCCCCAGCCGCCGAACACGGGAGGACAGAAAGGGTTCCCCCCACAAGTGAAGACGGTGAACATGATATACGCAACCCACATTCCCAAGAGGGAGCGGAAGCGTGCACTAAGGGACGTCTATGCGATGGAGCCCGTCGCCCCAAAGTTCAACCCATGGTCTGCTTGCCCGATCACCTTTGATTGCAGGGATCACCTCACTAGCATCCGTCATGGCGGATCCGCCGCACTGGTCCTA
The DNA here is from genome assembly GCF_003073215.2 of Triticum urartu. Classification (NCBI taxonomy): domain Eukaryota; kingdom Viridiplantae; phylum Streptophyta; class Magnoliopsida; order Poales; family Poaceae; genus Triticum; species Triticum urartu. The sequence continues at coordinate 233,309,857 of NC_053023.1, read as the reverse complement.
GACCCCATCATCGACGGATTTCATCTCACTCGAGTCCTTATGAACGGCGGCAGCAGCCTGAACCTGCTCTATCAGGATATAGTGCGAAAAATGGGTATCGATCCCTCGAGGATCAAACCCAGCAAAACAACCTTTAAAGGCGTCATCCCAGGTGTAGAGGCCCATTGCACAGGCTCAATCACACTGGAAGTGGTCTTCGGATCACCGGACAACTTCCGAAGCGAGGAGTTAATCTTCGACATCGTCCCATTTCGCAGTGGCTATCATGCACTGCTCGGACGAACTGTACTTGCAAAATTTAATGTAGTGCCGCATTACGCATACCTCAAGCTCAAGATGCCAGGACCTAGGGGGTCATAACAATAAATGGAAACACAGAACGCTCGCTTCGCACGGAAGAGCACACTGCGTCCCTCGCAGCAGACGAACAAAGCAGCCTTTCAAGGCAAACCACTAATTCGGCGATACAGCCCCCGAACACCTTCAAGCGTGTCCGGAGTAAACTGCAATAGGATCGCCTGGCACGTTCAGAGCTCGCCTAGCAATTCGGCCCCCGTCCCAGTCCCAGTCAAGCGACAAAATCCGCGCCACGCGTACATAATTACGCACTAAAAATACCATGGACATAGGCGGGGGCACGATCAGGGCACGTCCCGCAATGCGGCTTAACCGCACTAGGGTTGTATACCTTTATTATTTCTTTTCTCTTTTAGTGCCTAACTCTCTGGAAGCCCTTTCCGGCAGTATGATTGCCGGACACATTACGGGAAGGAACAACCAAGGCGGCAAGAAGCTAAGATGTACACGGGAACCCCCAGGTGGTCTCTAATAATAATACCCGCTTTCTACTATCCATACGCAGCTTGCCCTTGGATAGGACATTTCGAATACTCCTACTTTCTGCTTATTGCACTACCTGTACTAGTACGCTTTGACGTATTATTTAAATAACAATGCATAGCATTAGTCTATTATTGCATTATTCATTCCTTTTTTCCTTTGTGTCCATTTACGATAATCCGCACCCGCAAATTCGGGTACGGTCAGTATGCCAGGGGCTTTCGTTTACCCCATAATACGACGCAAGAAGTCTGAAAACTTTCGACAGTGCGGCACCCCGAACTTATAGCCTTATATGCATCAGCTCCGAATCATATCTTTGGTCAAATATTGGGTTTGCCCGGCTCCCATGCTTTGGTACCATACGTTCCGCTATATCGGCTAAGGTAGCAGTGGGAGAACTACTACGATTGCGTCCCGGTTCTTCCGGACGAGCGCCTTAGTAGAGAAAGCCGAAAACTGACTGTCATGATAAGGCGAGAGACTGGTCGTTGTTCGAGAGGTCTCAAGTTCTTAAAGACTTTTTCCGCTTAGGGCGAGGAGCCGGCCTTGTCTGGCTTAAGCGAGTATAGCGCCCCAAATTCGGCCTTCCGAACACTAGGGGCTTCGCCGAAGTTTAAAATTGTAGACTTCTATGGCTAAGTGAGAGTAATAAAGCCTTATAGTCCGATTGCCAGGTTCGTTGCGCTGAACACCTCCCTTGAAGGACCCCAAATTGGGGTAAAGAGTGCTTAGGTTTATCTCAAACACCCCAGTACTAGCTACATGCGGGCAGAAGCCGACGACTGGCCAACTCCCAGATATTATAAATGGCCGCACAGAAGGTAATATTTTAAATTAAAAAAGTGTTGCATGGCGCATATGAACTTGTTTCACATTACAGGATCACACGAGCATGTTCAGTCAAAAATTACACCCCTGACACATTCATCTGCCACAAGGCGGGAACCCTTCAGGACACTCTCATAGTACATCTCGGGGTGGCGATGCTCCTTGCCCTCCGGCGGCCCCTCCTTCACTAGCTTCATGGCGTCCAGCTTCGCCCAGTGCACCTTCGCCCGGGCAAAAGCCCTGCGCGCACCCTCGATGAAGGCTGACCGCTTTATTACTTCAAGCCGTGGGCAGGCCTCCACAAGCCGCATCACCAGACCGAAGTAGCTGCCGGACTGGGGCTCGCCAGGCCACATCTAGACTATAAGGCACCTCATGGCCTGTTCGGCCGCCTTGTGAAGCTCGACCAATTGCTTCAGCTGGTCGCTCAAGGGCATCGGGTGTTCGGTCCCAGTATATTGAGACCAGAACAACTTCTCCGTCGAGCTCCCCTCCTCAGCTCGGTAAAACTCCATGGAATCCAGTACACTACGGGGAAGATCTGCAAACGCTCCTGGAGAGCTCCGAACTCGGGTAAGAAAAAGGAAAGTCTCCTTCACATGCCTGCTTTCCAAAATGAATGCCTTACCCGTTGCTATCTTCTTCAGCGCATCAATTTCCTGGAGGGCCTTGTGGGCTTTAGCCTTGGCGCTCCGGGCGCTTTCAAGCGCCTGTGCGAGCTCAGACTCTCGCGTCTTAGAGTCGAGCTCCAAGGACTCGTGTTTTTTGGTGAGAGCCTCGAGCTCTTGCTGCACCTCGCCCACTCGGGCTTCTTGCTTCTCCCACTCGATGTGTTCCTTGGCTGCTTTGTCTTCGGCCTCGGACAACGCCTTCTTCAGGGTCGCCACCTCGGTCGTGGCCCCTGGAAAATTCATGATGATCCTATTACTTTACACCCGAACTTCTTTTATTTCATATAAGCAAGGTATTGCTTACCTTTGCTCTCCTCGAGCTGCCTCTTGGTAAGGCCAAGCTCGTTCTCGGACCGCTCCAGGTCCTGCTTCAATGTAGAGACCTCCGTAGTACATGTGGTAGCGGCCAGCAGCAAAGCCTGCACATACACATAGATATATTCTGATTAGACTCCGGAGTCATCATTTGATCCTCTATTCAGGCTTTCTACTTGAACGTCGAACATAGCATCAGGGGATACTATCTATGTGGTAATATTTTCTTATATTTTGATTGCTTACCTCAAAGCCTGTTAGGAGGCTGGCGCAAGCTTCAGTCAGTCCGTTTTTGGCGGACTGAACTTTCTCGATCACCGCACTCATGATAGTACGGTGCTCTTCATCGATGGAAGCGCCGCGAAGCGCTTCCAGCAAGTTGTCTGGTGCCTCTGGATAGACAGAGGACACTGGCACGGGCGGCTTGCCCCCCTTAACGGGGGTCACCCACCGGAGTCCGGAACCACCGAAGAGTCCGGTGCAGTGTTCGGCTGGGGGCCGATCCTGGAGCCCATGGGAGTCCGACTTCCTTTGCGCCCAGGGTCCGGAAGGTCACCTCGAGGCACCCCCAGGACTGCCTCCCCTTGGCCCGGTGCCTGTTGAGACAACACCTCGATGTTGTCCGCAGGGCAAGGAGTGGAGGCAGTCGGAAGAGAACCGCTGTTCATATCCGACGAGTCCAACGAACCGCTCGACGAAGTGACGTCGAGATGAGCTCGGGACGGACTGCATAATCATGTTCGGCATGAGAAGAAGCAGTGCAGTAAAACATACCACGAATTACTATGGTGTCCGGATACTTACGACTTCACCAGGGGCTTGACCCTAGGTAGCCACTCGTCGCCGCTGTAGGCGGCCGTCGTGGAGCAGTCCGGAGGGAGGGTCTTGCCCTTCTTGGACCCTTCGGCCTCCCCGGTTGGGTCGGCCTTCCTTTTCTTGTGTCCCCTGGCTGGGAGGGGAGAACTTTCCTCTTCCTCCTCCTCATTTTCATGGACGAGGGCGCGTCGGACTTATCGGACGATGAGTCCGATAAAACCTTGCGCCGGAGACCCTTTCGGGTCCCCGCGGCCTTCTTCTTGGCCTTCTTCACCAGCACCTTGTAAGGTGTCGGAACCAGCATCTCCGTCAGGAGAGCATCTGCAGGATCTTCTGGCAGGTGGGGCGGGGCAATCGATCTGCTCCGATGTCTTCACCCAGTCCTGTTAAAGGCATGGAAGGCTTAGATCCCGCACATGATTAAACTGGGGCAAATAGATACCCTGTGAAATATAAAAACTTACCAGATTGGTGCGGCGCTTTGCGCTGAGTCCGCGGTCCTCGGTGAGGGAAGGAGGTGCCTCGGCGCCCTTAAACAGCACCCTCTAGACGTCCTCGTGCGTCGTGCCATAGAGCTCTCGCAGCGTCTGGTGCTTGGCCGGGTCGAACTCCCACAAGTTGAATGCCCGTTGTTGACACAGGAGAATCCGGTGGAAGAGCATGACCTCGACCATGTTGACGAGCTTAATTTTCTTGCTCATCATGTTCTTGATGCAGGTCTGGAGTCCGGTCTGCTCTACGGAGGAACCCCAGGACAGGCCCTTCTCTTTCCAGGAGGTGAGCCGTGTAGGGATTCCGGATCGGAATTCGGGGACCGCCACCCAGTTGGTGTCACGCGGCTCGGTGATGTAGAACCACCCCGATTGCCACCCCTTTATGGTCTCCACATAGGAGCCTTCAAGCCAGGTGACATTAGGCATCTTGCCCACCATGGCGCCTCCGCACTCCGCTTGCTGTCCGACCACCACCTTTGGTTTGACATTGAAAGTCCTCACCACAGACCGAAATGGGGCTTGATGCGGAGGAAGGCCTCGCACACGACGATAAACGCCGAGATGTTGAGGATGAAATTGGGGGCCAAATCATGAAAATCCAGCCCGTAGTAGAACATGAGCCCGCGGACAAACGGGTGGAGGGGAAATCCCAGTCCACGAACGAAGTGGGTAAGAAAAACTACCCTCTCATGGGGTTCGGGCATTGGGATGATCTTCCCCGCATCTGGCAGCCGGTGCACGATATCCGCGGCCAGATATCCGGCTTCCCATAACTTTTTGATGTTCTCCTCCATGAAGGAGGAGACCATCCACTTGCCTCCTGCTCCAGACATGCTTGGAGTGGTTTGGGAAGAAGAACGCGAGCTTGGGCGCTAGAGCTCGAGTTTGCGGGAATGGGTAAGCAAGGAGGAAGAAAGCGTGGGTGAAAAGAGTGAATCTTCGTCCCTTTATAAGGGCGGAGGAGGCGATGCGCCTCCCCACTTACCTGGTAAAATCGCTTATTCCCCAAGAACCGTAATTGATGGCGCGGTTGGGTTACCCACGTCCATATTGATGAGAATCCCGTAATGAGGGGAACACGATCTCTGCTTTGACAAGACGTGTCAAGAAAACCGCCTCGTAATATGTGTAATGCTGGTTGAGAAAAACGGTTCCAATAATGACCGGGCCATGGCAATGATGTCATGTTGCTAAACGTGTCAGCAGATTAGATTTGTGGAAATATTATTCTCTCTATGGTGGTATGTGGAACTTGTTTTGCAGAGTCGGACACTATCCTTGTGTTCAAAATCTTCTATGGAGTATTCGGAGGAACAACCCGCCTTGCAATGCCGAAGACAAATCTACGCGTCGGACTCATCGTCATTGAAGCCTGGTTCAGGGGCTACTGAGGGAGTCCTGGATTAGGGGGTCTCCGGACAGCCGGACTATTGGACTATGAAGATAAAAGATTGAAGACTTCGTCCCGTGTCCGGATGGGACTCTCCTTGGCGTGGAAGGCAAGCTAGGCAATACGGATGTGTATATCTCCTCCCTTGTAACCGACCTTGTGTAACCCTAGCACCCTCCGATGTCTATATAAATCGGAGGGTTTAGTCCGTAGGACAACATACAATCATACCATAGGCTAGCTTCTAGGGTTTAGCCTCTACGATCTCATAGTAGATCAACTCTTGTAATACTCATATCATCTAGAACAATCAAGCAGGACGTAGGGTATTACCTCCATCAAGAGGGCCCAAACCTGGGCAAAACATCGTGTCCCCTGCTTCCTGTTACCATCCGCGTTAGACGCACAGTTCGGGACCCCCTACACGGGTTGAGTCCTAAATTATGGTAGGATATTTCAGCAGTCAATGAGGCCGAGCACACAGCCATCGAACTATCAAAGGCCATCACAGCAACAAAGATCAAGTATAAAACGGTGTAGAGCTATTTCACCTAACAGATTGGCTACTAGACCATGGCAATCTACGTCACAATAAATATATGGCAGGATATTTTAGCAACTAATCGGCCTTGGCATGCCATCTCAGCTAAGAAGATTGAATGCAGAACAGGGTAAGGAAGCTTCTTAAGCAGAGCATATTGACTGTAAACTACTTCGGCAAATAGTGAGATTAACAGCGTCTATCAGCTAACATTCAGCGCTACACCGACATGCACGGGGCCTCAGTCTAGAATGTGTGTACCGTGGGAGAAGCTGACCGCCGTGTGTCTCCACACGAACATGGCCAGTGTCGTTGTTCTAAGACCGACAGTAGAATAGGGGGTAGGGATGTAGAGGCAAGATCCTAGCTATGGAGGAGTTGTACGCACAGGTTTTACGAGTTCAGGCCCTTCTCGAAGAAAGTAACAGCCCTACGTCTCGGAGCCCGGAGGCGGTCGACTGAATATATGCGTGTGAATTACAGAAAGTGCGACCCCTGTCCCAAAGGAGGGGGGTGGCTTATATAGAGTGCGCCAGGACCCCAGCTCCCCTCCATTACACAGGGTTCAATACCCATAAAGGAGGAGCGTTACTGGTAACGTCTGAAGTAAAGTGTTGTAAATGCTCATAAAGCTATGGATTAAACCCTGACCGTTGTAGAGTGGAAGGTTTCTCATCTTCTGGTGGTCGAGTGTCTTCAAGGTGGTCGAGTGAGCACATCTTCATGGTCGAGTGGATGACGGTTTCTCTTCGACTGCTTCTGATTCTTTGTAGAGATGTCCTTGGGGAGGGTATGTTGTATAGATCCATGACCCTACCCTAGGTACATAGCTTCATCATTAGCCCCCGAATGGATCAAGGTTTGAGTGAGGAAGGAGTTGGGAACACTTCTGACCCAATCTTTGTGCTATGAGTATATTTTGTTCTGGAACAGTGAGTTGAAGGGACGACGTCGACTCCTTTCTCAGTCGCCTTGGTCCATTCTTGGTTTTTGTCGAGTGAGGTTTCTCGGTAGAATCCCGAATGATAATGTAGAGGATGTTTGTCTCCAGTCTGGCAAGTTGCTCTGCTCTCCGCGGATTTCACGGGATTCGAATTTTGGGAAGCGCGCCAGACGGGCAGAATCGTGGTTATTGGGATGGATTAGGCAAGTCTCCTTGATCCCCGTGCCACCTTTTTCGCCATGTACTGCATGCGCGACTGTTGCAGGATTTGTTTAGATCGTCTGGGTCCACCAGTCAGTCACTCGGGGGATGACCTTATAAAAGGCACCGGACCAGGCCTCTGCCCTGTGCGCTCCCATTCTCTCTTCTTCTTCCCCCGATCTCTCCGCCACGCTCGCTTCCGCTCCAGTCGCCGGACCCTCGCTTGAACTCGACCCATCGCCATGGGGAGAGAGAGAGGACGGTGGCGCTGGAACACGCGAAGAAGGCGACCGCAAAGGCAAAGGGCAAGCGGACCAGCCGGGGCGGATCCTCGTCGAGATCCGGCCTGCCGTCGGGCTGGATCCAGGGCGACTGGATCCACTCAACAATCACCCAGGATGACCTCGATGACCTGGTGGAGGGGGGACTGATCCCCCACAAGTCGGCACGGCTCCCGGGGAACGAGACCGAGCCGCAGCCAAGGGAGGGTGAGTGTGTTCTCCTCGCCACCCACGTAGATCGCGGATTCTCACTGCCTCCCCATCCTTTCTTCCGGGGTTTTTTGAACTTCTTTGGGGCTCAGCTCCATCATTTCACTCCAAACAACATAGTCTATCTAGCTGCTTTCATGTCGATGTGTGAAAATTTCTTGGGTTGTCGACCGCACTGGGGTCTTTTCAAACACATCTTCACCTGCCGCTCCCAGTCGGTCAAAAAGGCCAATCCAAGTGACGAGAGGACACAAGTGATCTAGATGTGCGGGGGTCTAGGGATCCAGATGAGGAGCAAGAGTACCTTCCCAGCCATGATCCTTCTCGACTCGGTCCGGGGCTGGCAGTCGACTTGGTTCTACTGCAAGGATCAGCCGACCCCGGGTCAGTCGACCGGGCTTCCTCCCTTTTCTTTGGCTCGAGTGGAGAAGCCCGCCCCCCTGAAGGTGGTTCCAGAAGAGAAGGCACAGGTCAAGGTGCCGGTCGAGCGGGTCGTCCAACTCGTCCGTGATAGGTTGACCGGGGTGGACCTGCTGGAGGTCTTTCTCGGTCGACGCATCCAATCGCTTCAGACACGTGATCATCTAATGTGGATGTACTCTGGGCTCGAGGATTCCACTCAGATCCACCCGGAGGACATCAGTGAGGACACCTTGGAGAAGTGGTTGATGGGGATCACCAGCAACAAAGACAACCCTCGGGGGTCTAGGAGGGTGATTCCATTTGACAACTCACATCAGCCGGAGCAGGTGCGATTGTGTTTTATCAAGTATCTTTCCGATTCACTTTGTGACATCTTGTTTATGGTTGACTGAATTTCCTTTGATCATTGTCTTTTCAGGCCCTCATCAACATGTACTCAATGCCCAATGGAGTGCAGGAGCAAGACGTCGAGGAAGAAGCGAGCAGAGGCGAGAGCGGCGAAGGGCACTCGGACGCCGAGGAGGACGAGTCGACTGATGACGAAGAAGTCGACTCGCCCCCTCGCATGGGAGAGGAGATCCAAACATGCTCACGACCCGGCGAGCGTTCTGGACCTGGTGGTCGCGCCGATTGGGCAGTCTTCGAAGTGACCCAGGATGTCTTCTCCAACGCCGACTGAGAAGGCTCCAAAGCAGTCCAAAGTTGTGCCGCCTCTGGCGCTGAAAGCTCCTAAAGCTACCTCCTCCAAACTGCCAAAGGCTTTGCCCAGGATCAAAGTGATCGTCCCTACTATCTCCGGGTAATCATCTGACTTGTCTTTTTCGTCGACTCGATTAACCAGACGTAACCGACTGAATGCGGGTCTTTGCAGTGTTGCTACGTCAGGAACCTCTTCTCTCCAGTACCGGGACGAAGAGATGGATGATGCGGTTACCTCCAACCCAGGTATAAACTCTTGTGATTTTGTTCTTGATTCCTTGGTCGATTGCGTTCTAGTGGTTCACTTGGAGTCGAATGATCTGCCTTGCAGCTCCACCCAACGTCATCGATCTTCCAGATGACGATGAAGATGTGGCTCTTAAGCCCAGGAAGAGCAAGAAGGTAGCAGCTGGCAGGATGTCTCGGCAAGAACCAACTACAACACCTCCCGTCCGTCAACCTGAAGATGCGGGCAGGGCCTCTGTGACCTTCGCTGCACCATTGTCGAGTGAGCACCCCGCACCGTCGAATGCACCTGTGATTCCTTCAGCCGTCCAACTCCACGCCACGGAGCTCCAAGCCGCCGCACCTGGGTCGTCTGCTCACTTTTTCACCAGCTACCCCGTCCCAGACAACCAGTCGGAAGCGGCTCCGGAAGCCATCTGACAGGCTGACATGATGATGGAGCGGGTGAAGACGGTGGATGAGAACAGCCAGGCTGCCTACGACGCCAGCACTGCTCTTCGGGCCAATGTCCAGGTGAGTAGACTTTCCGACTGCTTTTGCTCTATGAGGATATGCTACCCGAAAAATCTTCTTCTACACAATCTCCTATTGTTTGCGTCGAATTAGAGCACCCACTGGGTGTTTTGTTGTTTTTGGTAGTTTCGTTCTTCCACTCGGTCTGGGCGAGTGGGATCTGAACTGGTGGGGGCACGCTAAGTGCACCCACTGGGTGTAGTCCCCGAGACCGCGGTCAACTGCTGGCAGTCGACTGGGGTCTAATTTCTACTTTCCTTTCTTTTTGTTTTCTTACAGTCTACTCAGGAGGACCAGTCGAGTAGGATTCGAACCGGTGGGGGCATGCCAAGTGCACCCACTGGGTGTAGTCCCCGACACCGCAGTCGACTGCTGGCAGTCGACTGTGGTCTAAACATGTTTTTTTTGACTTGGTCCGGGCAGACCGGTCGAGTTGGGTCTTAGTCAGCGGGGGCACGCCAAGTGCACCCGCTGGGTGTAGCCCCTGAGACCGCAGTCGACTGTGTGCAGTCGGCTGGGGTCTAAGCGAACTTCTTTAGGTTTTATTCACTCAGAAGTAAACAACCTTTGATCTTATCGACTGATCCGTCTTTTGCCTTCTGCAGAAGTCTTGTACTCTTATTTCCAAGTTTGCTAAACTTGAGGAGAAGCAGAGGCAACTCAACCTTGACTTGGAATTAGCCCAACAAAATCTAAAGAAAGCTCAAGGCGAGGCCGCTGGTATGGAAGGTAACTGACTGTCGACTGGCTTTCAATATATTTCTTTGATCTCTTCTTTAATTCGATTGCTTCTTTTGCAGTGAAAATGAAGTTGGCTCTGGAGAAGAAGGACTCGACCTCGCCGCCGCGCAAAAAGAAGCCCAAGACAAAACTGCTCTTGCAGACCAGAAGCTTGCTTCAATTGGAATGCTGGAAGGGGAGGTGAACAAACTGAAATCTTGTCTTAATGAAGCTAACCGCGAAGTGACCAGTCTGAAGAAGGACAAGGTTGTCTTGAATGAAAAGTTGGAGTCTGCGATCCGCAAGAGGAATGATATGGAAGCTTATCTGAGGACTCTTGCCAAGAAGCTCGATCTCATGCTGGAAGGTATTTCTTTCAAACCGACTGTGCTGATGCTTGCGATCAGATCTTGCTTGGTCGATTCACTAATTTTTGGCTGCAGAATTCTGTCAAGACTTCGACGAGGAAACTGCAAGGGTCGAGACGGGTCTTGACCCTATCGCTTCTCTAGTCTGCGACGAAACTGCAATGAACATGCTCTGACTAGAGTCCCGTATCGCCAGCGCCACAAGCTATCTCGTGCGCCTGAAGGAGGTAGTCTCCCGAATCGACTCATCGCTTTGGCCGAGGGCGACACTTCAAAATGACCTGGAATCCCTGATGACTCGACTGAACGAGATCCCTGACCGAGTGCAAGAATGGAAGAAATCATCCGCCCAGTGTGGTGCTAACGTGGCGCTGTCCTTGGTGCGAGTCCATTGCAAGGAGGCTCGTGAAGACAAGCTGGCTGCGATCAAAGTTGCTAACACCAAAAAGCATGACTTCCAGTCCTTCATGGAGACTTTCATTGCTGCCGCCACTTGGATTGCTAATGGGATCGACCTGGACTCATTCGTGGAGCCTGCCAGCCCTCCTTCGGCCGAGTGAACAAACTTATGAAACTTGAAACTGTTTTAAATTTGCCTCGGAATGCTGAGTGATTGCTGTAATCATTGAACCCCTTCGAGCTTGACGCCTGAGTATTTTTGATTGCTGCTTGGAACTTTTATGATTTATCCGAATTTGGCTTATCTCCGAATGTGCTTGCGTTTGCCTTCGAATGGACTTTGCTCACTGCTCGGAATAGTCTTCGTGCTGGAGATGCAGCTCTAAAGTGGTGGCTCCAGTCGACCTGCGCTTCATCGTCCTTGCGGATAGGGATGGAGCGCACGTTGTACTTGTGCCTTAGCTCCGAAGGAAAAGGTTGCAGTCGACCTGCACCTCGTTGTCCTTGCGGATAGGGATGGAGCGGACGTTGTACTTGTGCCGTAGCTCCGAAGGAGAAGGTGGCAGTCGACCTGCACCTCGTCGTCCTTGCGGATAGGGATGGAGCGGACGTTGTACTTTTGCCGTAGCTCCGAAGGGGAAGGTTGCAGTCGACCTGCACCTCGTCGTCCTTGCGGATAGGGATGGAGCGGACGTTGTACTTGTGTCGTAGCTCCGAAGGGGAAGGTTGCAGTCGACCTGCACCTCGTCGTCCCTGCGGATAGGGATGGAGCGTACGTTGTATTTGTGCCGTAGCTCCGAAGGAGAAGGTTGCAGTCGACCTGCACCTCGTCGTCCCTGTGGATAGGGGTATGTTTCGGACTTAGGCGAGTATCGGACTGCAGCTAAGCCCCCGAGTGGGAGGATTGCTCTCCACTCCGTAGGATTTTCTTCAAACTTAGGCGAGTACCAGACTACAGCTAAGCCTCCTAGTGAGGGAACTTAGGCGAGTACCGGACTGCAGCTAAGCCCCCGAGTGGGAGTATTGCTCTCCACTCGGTAGGATTTTTTCAAACTTAGGCGAGTACCGGACTGCAGCTAAGCCTCCTAGTGAGAGAACTTAGGCAAGTACTGGACTGCAGCTAAGCCCCCGAGTGGGAGGATTGCTCTCCACTCGGTAGGATTTTTTCAAACTTAGGCGAGTACTGGACTTCAGCTAAGCCTCCTAGTGAGAGAACTTAGGCGAGTACCGGACTGCAGCTAAGCCCCCGAGTGGGAGGATTGCTCTCCACTCGATAGGATTTTTTCAAACTTAGGCGAGTACTGGACTGTAGCTAAGCCTCCTAGTGAGAGAACTTAGGCGAGTATCGGACTGCAGCTAAGCCCCCGAGTGGGAGGATTGCTCTCCACTCGGTAGGATTTTTTCAAACTTAGGCGAGTACTGGACTGCAGCTAAGCCTCCTAGTGAGTGAACTTAGGCGAGTACCGGACTGCAGCTAAGCCCCTGAGTGGGAGGATTTCTCTCCACTCGGTAGGATTTTCTTCAAACTTAGGCGAGTACCGGACTGCAGCTAAGCCTCCTAGTGAGAGACCTTAGGTGAGTACTGGACTGCAGCTAAGCCCCCGAGTGGGAGGATTGCTCTCCACTCGGTAGGATTTTTTCAAACTTAGGCGAGTACTAGACTGCAGCTAAGCTTCCTAGTGAGAGAACTTAGGCGAGTACCGGACTGCAGCTAAGCCCCCAAGTGGGAGGATTGCTCTCCAATCGGTAGGATTTTTTCAAACTTAGGCGAGTACTGGACTGCAGCTAAGCCTCCTAGCGAGAGAACTTAGGCGAGTACCGGACTGTAGCTAAGCCCCCGAGTAGAAGGATTGCTCTCCACTCGGTAGGATTTTCTTCAAACTTAGGCGAGTACCGGACTGCAGCTAAGCCTCCTAGTGAGAGAACTTAGGCGAGTACTGGACTGCAGCTAAGCCCCCGAGTGGGAGGATTGCTCTCCACTCAGTATGATTTTTTCAAACTTAGGCGAGTACTGGACTGCAACTAAGCCTCCTAGTGAGAGAACTTAGGCGAGTACTGGACTGCAGCTAAGCCCCCAAGTGAGAGGATTGCTCTTCACTCAGTGGGATTTCTTTCGAACTTAGGCGAAACGGATTCGCGACTAAGCCCACCCACTGGGGGATTTCGGAAGTAAATAAGAGCACAACAATCGAATGATAGGACCGTAAGCTCTTGTCTTTGATAAACAAATTACAAAGGTGTTTCTTATTACATTTTATTCGAACGAGTGCTTAAGTATAAAAGGGGCGGAGCAGCTCCGCGTTCCAAGCCCATGGCTCAACTTTCTGATGCTCAATACTGTAAATATGGTATGCTCCATTGTGGAGAACTTTGGTGATGATGAAGGGGCCTTCCCAAGTCGGGGCGAGCTTGTGTGGTTTCTGTTGATCTACTCGAAGAACCAGGTCTCCTTTTTGAAAGGCTCGACCCTTCACATTTCTGGCGTGGAATCGACGCAAGTCTTGCTGATAGATGGTCGACCGGATCAAGGCCATCTTTCTTTCCTCCTCTAAGAGATCGACTGAATCTTGTCGGGCCTGCTCTACTTCCTCTTCGGAGAAGAGCTCGACTCGGGGTGTGTTGTGGAGCAGGTCACTTGGCAGAACAACTTCGGCTCCATAAACTAAGAAGAAAGGAGTTCGTTGAGTCGACCGATTAGGAGTTGTCCTTAAACCCCACAGAACTGACGGAAGTTCATCAACCCAAGCGCCTGCTGCGTGTTTGAGATCACGCATCAGTCGGGGTTTCAGTCCTTTGAGAATTAGGCCATTGGCTCTTTCTGCTTGTCTGTTCGACTGTGGGTGAGCGACCGAAGCATAGTCGACTCGAGTGCCTTGAGAAGCGCAAAAAGCTCTGAACTCATCGGAATCGAAGTTTGACTCGTTGTCCGTGATGATGTTGTGTGGGACTCAAAATCTGAATGTCAATTCTCTGATAAAACTGACAGCGGTGCTAGCATCAAGGTTCTTGATAGGTTTAGCTTCGATCCATTTGGTAAACTTGTCGACTGCAATGAGCACATGAGTGAAGCCGCTCCTGCCAGTTCTCAGTAGTCCAACCATATCCAGTCCCCAAACAGTAAAGGGACAGATGAGGGGGATGGTCTTCAGGGCTGACGCTGGCTTGTGAGACATGTCGCAGTAAAACTGACAACCTTCACATCTATCGACTATATCTTTCGCCATTTCATTTGCTCGTGGCCAATAGAATCCAGCTCGGTATGCTTTAGCCACGATGGCCCGAGAGGACGCATGGTGACCACAGGTCCCCAAGTGGATGCCATTGAGGATCATTGGACCTTCTTCTCGTGTTATGCATTTCTGACAGACTCCAGTCACGCTTTCCCTGAACAGTTGTCCTCTTATCACAGTAAAGGCCTTGGATCGACGGACAATCTGTCGAGCCTCTTCCTCATCCTCTGGGAGTTCTTTCCTGAGGATGTACGCAATGTAGGGCACCGTCCAGTCGGGAGTAATGGCCAGAACCTCCATGATCAGGTCGACCATGGCAGGGACCTCGACTTCAGTCGGATCTGTAGCGCTCTTAGGTTGCGGGGCTCTTCAGTAAAAGGATCTTCCTGAACTATCGGCGTGTGAATATGCTCCAAAAACACATTGCTGGGAATGGTTTCTCTCTTGGAACCTATCTTTGCCAAGTCATCGACTGCTTGATTTTTCAGTCGGGGTATGTGGTGGAGCTCTAACCCCTCAAACTTCTTCTCAAGCTTCATCACCGCGTTGCAATAACCAGTCATGGCTGGGCTTCTGACGTCCCACTCCTTCATCACTTGATTAACTACCAAATCTGAGTCGCCATAGACCATGAGGCGATGGACGCCGAGTGAGATGGCCATGGGCAACCCATACAAGAGTGCTTCATATTCTGCTTCATTGTTGGAGGAATCAAAGTGAATCTGTAGGACATATCTGAGCCTGTCTCCTTGGGGGAATACCAGAACTACCCCAGCACCAGAACCATTCAGCATTTTGGATCCGTCAAACAACATGGTCTAGTGGTCCGAGTGAACTTCAGTCGGCAGTTGCTGTTCGATCCACTCGACGAGGAAATCTGCTATTGCTTGGGACTTGATAGCTTTCTTTGCCTCAAACTTGATATCTAAGGGAAGGAGTTCAATCGCCCATTTTGCCACTCGACCAGTTGCATCTCTGTTGTGCAGAATCTCTGACAATGGAGTGTCGCTGACGACTGCAACAGAGTGATCCGAGAAATAGTGTGCAACCTTCTTCGTGGTCATGTAAATCCCATAGACAAGCTTCTGATAGTGAGGATATCTCTGCTTTGACGGGGTCAGGACTTCAGAAATATAATAAACTGGGCGTTGAACTTTATAAGCTTTTCCTTCTTCTTCCCGCTCGACCGTAAGTACTGTACTGACGACTTGTCCAGTGGCTACTATATAAAGCAGTAGAGGCTCTTTGCTGATTGGAGCAGCAAGCACCGGCTGGGTGGAAAGCAGGGCTTTTAGCTCTGCAAATGCAGCATCAGCTTCTGGGGTCCACTCGAACTTATCTGATTTCTTCATCAGTCGGTAAAGAGGCAGTGCCTTTTCACCGAGGAGAGAAATGAATCGACTTAGGGCGGCCAAGCAACCAGTAAGCTTCTGGACATCATGCACATGCACAGGGCGTTTCATTCGAAGTATAGCACCCACTTTCTCTGGGTTAGCATCGATTCCTCGTTCGGAAACAAGGAAACCGAGTAACTTTCCGCCCAAAACTCCAAACGTGCACTTTGATGGATTGAGCTTGATATAATACCTTCTGAGGTTGGCAAAGGTTTCAGCAAGGTCAGTCAGTAGGTCGGAACCTTTACGTGACTTGACCACAATGTCATCCATGTATGCTTCCACATTCCGACTGATCTGAGTGAGCAGGCACTTTTGAATCATCCGCATGAATGTGGCTCCGACATTCTTCGAACCGAATGGCATTGTGACATAACAGAAGCACCCAAACGGGGTGATAAAAGCTGTCTTTATCTCATCGGGTCCATACAGACGGATCTGGTGGTACCCGGAGTAAGCATCCAAAAAGGACAAACACTCGCACCCTGCAGTCGAGTCGACTATCTGGTCGATGCGAGGGAGAGTAAAGTGATCTTTCGGGCAGGCCCGATTGATATGCTTGAAATCAATGCACATGCAAAGTGAGTTGTCCTTCTTTGGGACCATGACAACATTAGCTAACCACTCAGAGTGGTAAATCTCTCGGATAAACTCAGCTGCCAAAAGCCGATCCACCTCTTCACCAATTGCCTTTCTTTTCTGTATGGTGGACCGTCGAAGATGCTCTTTGACTGGTTTCACCTTTGGGTCGACTCGCAAACGATGCTCAGCCAGTCCCCTGGGAACACCCGGCATGTCAGAAGGCTTCCATCCAAAGATGTCCCAATTCTCACGGAGGAACTGGATGAGCGCTTCTTCTTATTTGGAGTCGAGTGTGGTTGAAATGTGAGTCAGAGCAGGATTGGGATCTGTCGGGTGAATGTGAATCGACTTCGTTTCACCGGATGACTGGAATGCTGAATCTGTGGTTGGCTTCTTGGCTCGCAACAAGTCACTCGGATCTGCATTTTTCTGGTATTCTTGCAATTCTACCACGGCCATCTGAGCATCGGCGATCTTTGAGCCCTTCTAGAAGCACTCTTCTGCCTTCTTACGATTACCAGAGATAGTGATCACTCCTTTGGGACCAGGCATCTTCAGTTTGAGGTACACGTAACACGGTCGAGCCATAAATCGTGCATAAGCTGGCCTGCCCAGACTTGCATGATAAGCACTCTGGAAATCCACAACTTCAAATGTCAACTTTTCTTTGCCGTAATTTTTAGAATCATCGAAAACCACGTCGAGCGCAATCTGACCGAGGGATGCAACCTTCTTGCCCGGGATGACCCCATGGAAACTCATATTGCTTTCACTGAGTCTGGACATCGGAATGCCCATTCCCTTCAACGTCTCTGCATATAGTATGTTCAGTCCACTACCACCATCCATCAGGACCTTTGTCAGTCGAGTGCCTTCGACCACCTGGTCGACCACCAGTGCTTGCCTCCCACGGGTGGCTATGTGCGCTGGATGGTCAGACTGGTCGAATGTAATAGCAGTCTATGACCACTTCAAGTAACTGGGTGTCACCGGGGCGACCATGTTCACTTCTCTGTCGATGACTTTCAATCGACTTTTGCTCTCAACGTCAGCAAAAATCATCAGAGTGGAATTCACATGGGGATAACCATCATCATCTCCTTCCTCATCCTCAGCCTTGTCTGCTTCCTTCTCCTTCTCCTTGGGTTGTTTCTCTCAGAATTGCTGGATTAGGAGCCGACACTGCCGAGTGGTGTGCTTCAGGTAAATGAAATTACCCTCTTCATCTTTTTTGGTGTGGATGTGGCACGGCAAATCCAACACGTCATTTCCATCTTGATCTTTTACTTTCTTGGGGTTCCACGACCCCTTGGGCTTCCCCTTGAACTTTCCTTGAACCACAGCCAAGGGTTCACCAAGAGTAGCTGGCTCGGCCTTGCACTTTTGTTTCCGACCAGAGTTTCCTCCTCCGGCTTCGTGGGCGACTGCTTTGTCCTTGCCACTCCGGAGTCGTTCTTATTCTTCACCATTGGCATACTTGGTGGCAATTTCCATCATCCGAGCCAGAGTCATATTTCCTGTCCGGTCGAATTTCATATTCAACTCCCGATACCTGACACCTTCCTTAAAGGCACAAATTGCCTGATGATCTGACACATCTTCTACCGTGTGGTGTAGGTTGATCTGTCTCTGGATATAATCCCTCAAAGTTTCATTTGGTTTCTGAACACAGCACTGCAATTCTATCGAACCTGCCGGCCGTTTGCAAGTGCCCTCAAATGTTCTGACAAACACTCGGGCGAGATCTTCCCAAGTATAAATACTGCTAGGCGTCAACTGATTCAGTCATTCTCTAGCCGAGCCCTCCAACATCAGAGGAAGGTGTTTCATGGCCACTTCATCATTGCCGCCACCAATCTGGACAGCCACTCGGTAGTCTTCAAGCCAAGTGTCAGGCTTGAACTCACCAGTGAACTTACTGACTCCAGTCGCCAACCTGAAGTTGGGGGGAATCACTGCAGCTCTGATAGCTCTGCTGAAGCACTCTGGACCTGAGACATCCGCTCTGTTGCTGGTTTGCAGACCCCTGTCATGGCCTTCTCAGTGAGCTCTATTTCTGTCGACCAAGCCCTGAACGAGAATAGATCTCGCATCAAAGGCTGGCTCCTTGGGGTCAACTGGAATACCTCGCCCCACACTCTGAGGGCGTCTATCTTCATGTTGCCGAGGCACGTACGACCCACTCCTTGGGGGAGGAGTAGGCACTCGACGACGATCATCACGATCGACTCGGTGATCATACTGCTCATGGTGCCTGTACTGATCTCGTCAATCTCCACGTCCCTCACGCCTTGGGGGCGATCTTGGGCTATGGGCCGACTGAACTGTGTCCGCAACCACGGACCTGCTATGGATCCTATTCCACGACTGAGATACAACCGTATTCTGTTCTCCCGCCGCTCGAAGCAAGGCTCGGATTTGCACCAGACCTCGACCAGCTTCCGACTCGGAAGGTTGAATCGACTCCGCTATCCTGGCAGCAGCCGCTAGATTCTGGATCGGGGTTCGGTATACCTGAATCGGAGGAGGAAAAAGTTGGCGTCGACTGGATTCGGGAGCACGCTGCTGAGCGCGATTGTCGAGTGCGCGCTGGAGGTTCTCCATTCGAGTGCGCTCAGCCAGGTTGGCCAAGCGCGCCTGCTCCAAGGCATGGGCCTTAGGGGTTTCTCCAACTATAGGAGTATGCAGTGCATCCATGTTCCGGTGGCGAAGTTCCTCCCTCTGCTGCGAGGAGAGGGGTTCGGGGCGGTACTCCTCGTGAACGCGCGACGGATCGCCGTTCCCGTCGCCTCCGTCTTCATGGTTGAAGCCAGGAGGGCTGCGTGGCCCATTGACCATCAGGACTTCCGCCACCGGGTCGCTGCTGTTGCACTCGGATGCGGTCTCTACGGAACCAGTTGACAGATCAAACAGGCCGTAGAGAGTTTCGTCGGGCTCGATTGCCGCAACTTGAGGGGTGGCCGACTGGCGGGCCACCGCATGCTTCACCCACTGCTGAAGCCTCGACCGACCGGAGCGTTTGCTCCGGCGGGCCGCAGGGAGGGGGAAAGCTACTAGAGTCGACTGATAATGGGTCGACGGCTGCCGCAGGAGGACGCCGCGGACGCACACGCGAAAGTGCGTCGCCCCGTGGGCGGGGAGCGCATCGGCGTCGAGTCGAGCCTCCTAAAGCCAAGCAGAGTCGTTGGCGACAAACACGAGCGCGCCGAGACGGATCTCGCGGCCCTCAACCAAACCTCCGCCTGGAACCATGATGAAGGGGATCGAAAAAATTTCAACTTCTCCAACAAGTTGCTAAGACACCTGCCCCATGGTGGGCGCCAACTGTCGTGGTTCTAAGACTGACAGTAGAATAGGGGGGTAGGGATGTAGAGGCAAGATCCTAGCTATGGAGGAGTTGTACGCACAGGTTTTACGAGTTCAGGCCCTTCTCGGAGGAAGTAACAGCCCTACGTCTCGGAGCCTAGAGGCGGTCGACTGAATATATGCGTGTGAATTACAGAAAGTGCAAGCCCCTGTCCCAGAGGAGGGGGGTGGCTTATATAGAGTGCGTCAGGACCCCAGTTCCCCTCCGTTACATAGGGTTCAATGCCCATAAAGGAGGAGCATTACTGGTAACGTCTGAAGTAAAGTGTTGTAAATGCTCATAAAGCTATAAATTAAACCCTGACCATTGCAGAGTGGAAGGTTTCTCATCTTCTGGTGGTCGAGTGTCTTCAAGGTGGTCGAGTGAGCACATCTTCATGGTCGAGTGGATGACGGTTTCTCTTTGACTGCTTCTGATTCTTTGTAGAGATGTCCTTGGGGAGGGTATGTTGTATAGATCCATGACCCTACCCTAGGTACATAGCTTCATCAGCCAGTGGTGGCGGCGCTGACCGTCGTGCGCCTCCACAAGAACGTCGCCAGCGGTGGCCGCGCGGCTAGAGGACGGCAGTCTACGAGAGCGTATTGTGGGAGCGAGAGGATCGCCGTGCATCCCCTCGACGAACCGCGGCACCGACGTATTGGCGTGGCGGGGAGGGCGGCTTTGGTGGAGCGAATGGAGTGGAGGGGGACGCGGGGGAGGGGGGTTTGGGGAAGATTATTGGTTAGTTGGCCGAAGGGCGGTTGAATCTAGGATTTGGGGGGAATTTTTGGGTGTCGGGGGGGGGGGAGGATTTTCACGCGCTGGTCGGGGGGGGTTTGGCGCATGGTCGGTTTCTCCAAGTGCAGTCCCACGTGTCAGTGAAGAGGCAAGCCGAAGCGCATTCCGTTTGCGTGAGCCGTGTGCAGGACCGAACGTGTGTGGGGTGCAATGCGACCGCGACAGGGGTGCTGTGAGTGTACTGCCTTTTTTCCTTTTAAACTAGGTGCTTCGCCCCCTAAAAAAAACTTGTTGCTTCGCGCGATCCATCGATACTACTACTAGTAATCCCGTAATCCCGACTAAAACGGCACGGCCGGGTCTTTTCCCGCGCGATATGCTGGGAGGTTGGCTTAGTTGGGTTTTTTAGGACGAGTAATGCTACACCTACATAGTCCCAGTCACGTAATTAACATAATGTGAAACGTGTGAGCTGTTGATTGTAGATTGGGGGGGGGGGGGGAAGGGGCCCACCACCATGGAAATCAGGGGAGGAGAGAGAGAGGCAATTTACGTTAACCCTTTCGTAAGTTCCCGTAGATGTAGAAAGATGTGAAATGCGTGAATGTGCATTTGCAGATAAGGCCTTCCCTCGTTCATCCTTTTCTCCCACAAGATCTTGATCTTCCGTGCAACGCACGAGCATCTTGCTAGTACTCCTACAATATACTATATTATTGTGAAAGTTCATATACACCGGCGGAGATTAATGCAAACACGGCAGATTTTCATTACATTTCGAACTTTTATAGGACAGAAAAATAAAAGAAACCCGACCCTAAACCTATTCTACGGCGGCGGCCAATGTCCTCCATCTGCGATCTCCATGTACGGGGGCGGGGTTCAAGATCAGTGAAGTGAAGGTGTGGTCTCCGGTGCGGAAAAGTAGAACACGGGAGACGGACCGGCCAATTGGCACACCATGCCCTGCTGCCTCCCATGCCCTACTCATACTCGGAGGAGTCCCCGACCTCGGCAGTGCCGGACGTTGGACGCCGGCAAGTAGGACGCGTGGCTGACGGTGCTCTCATCGTCGGCCGCCAGCGTGGCCACCGCTTATGCGGTGACTTGAGCGAGGGCGGCGACCTCGAGCTCCATCCCCGAAGACAAGCTCTCCCGCAGAGCGTTCACGCTTGTGGTCATGGCAGATGTGGTGCCAGGTAGGAGGACGATGCGCTATGTTGTGGAGGTTAGCTGGGCGTTGCCGCTTTAAGTAGCGCATTCCGGTGAGGCCAAGCGTCCTGGTGCGTCATTAAATCACCAGAGTTGGTTCCTCGGGCACCGAACCTCTTAACGACGGCATATGGACAGACGACATGAATACGGGCAGCTGTCGTCAGTTGGGAACGCACCGCGCGACGGCGTGAGGGACGATGGTTTTTGGTGTGCCAGGGTAGTCAGCTGCGGTCGTGGCAACATTGGAGATGCCCTTTGCTCACATGCGATCGATGCATGTCATTGAAAAAGCAAGACGACCCGGCATGGTCTTAGGTCCTGAGGATGGAGTTGGCCGCGCTACACCACTCCACGGACGCGTCCCGACGCCCCGTGCATCCTCTACGAGTCGGGTGTTGGGGTGTGTTTGGATTGTGGCCAAAGTGCACCTTACCAAAATTTTGGTCATGACCCAAAGATTGGTCTTTGTTTGGATGGTTGCCATTTTTTTGTCAGGCCAATGCACTCTAGCCAACTCTAGTTCATTTTTCTTGCCGATGTCGGCCAAATCATGGGCAACCAAAACCTCAACCAATCCCCGAGTTCTCTGGAGCCAAGCTACGAGGAGGAGGAAGCCGATCCAATGTTCATGGCGGAGGTCGCGGCGCAGAAGGCCCCCGATGGGTATGAGACGATGGACGTCGACTTCGTGCCGGCGTCCGAGTCCCCCATGGTGCAGGCGGACCAGCGGTTCAACCTGGCGATACTAAATGAGGACCGGGAGGCAGAGGCTCAACTCAATGCGGAGCATGCGCATGCCGCTACCATCGAGGCTCTCCTGCAGGCGGAACCGGATGTCGTGGATGTGAAGCGGGTGGCGGAGGCTCAACTTGAGGCGGAGCGCGCGAGTGCCGCTGCCATCGAGGCCCTCTTGCGGGCGGAACCGGACGTCCTGGACTTGAACCGGGAGGTAGAGGCACAACTCGACACGGAGCGCACGGATGCCACTCTCATCGAGGCCCTCCTACAGGCGGAACCAGACGTCCTGGACTTGAACCGGGCGGCGGAGGCTCGACTCGACGCGGAGCGCATGGATGCCTCTGCCATCGAGGCCCTCTTACAGGCGGAACCGGACGTCCTCGACTTGAATCGGGCGGTGCTCTCATCCGTGAAGAGCGCCCGCATGCTCCGCGTGAACGAGTAGCTGGAGGCCGAGGACAACCACGGTGCGGAGACACACGTCGGCAGCAACGGCTGGTTCGTGCCGGCAGCCAAAGACGACGAGGCCGTCTCGTTCCGCGAGAAGTGATATTTTTTCTTTATGTTGTTATTTTTATGGATCTTTTGTTGTGTAAAAACATATATTGTTATGCAAGTCGCCTGACTAGGTTCAGTCTACCATTTCAGGCGGTTGGATGAATATCCTACGTCTCCTAACCCTTTTTCCTCACCTCTTCTTCTTCCCCAAGAGACCACCGCACGGGCCGTACGGATACTCCCCAACATGCGGTTGGATAAACATACTCTATGAACGAAAATTATGTGTTAGTGGTAGGATGGTTGAGTTTGGTTTGTTCACATGCGACATCACGTGTTAGTGAGGGTGCGTTCCCTTGGTTGGGTTTGCGGCGTGCAGGAGTGACTGTGCATGTGAGGGTGCGGTGCGACCGCAGCATGCAGGAGCGACCATGTGAGGGTGCGGTGCGACCGCGATAGCCGTGCGCAAGTGTAACTCATTTTCATTTTGAAAACTTTAGGCAATATTGGCAAAAATGTGTGGCAAAGTATGACAATGCAAGGCCTAGACCCAAACATGATAAGTACGTACTACGTACTAGGAGTACTAGTGTTAAAAAAGAAAGGTGGGGTTTTCCTTCTCGGGATTAATCGATACAAATCCTCGTTTCACGTGTCAATTAGTGCGTATTTTTTTCCTCCAAAGCCCAAAGAGCTAACCATCTCACTCCTCATCGCTTGACTAATGCAGCGCCATGCAAACCAACCTTCTCACTTCCGCATGCATGCAGGAGATATTAATGTCCTTGGTTGCTAGTACGAGGCAAACCCCATCAATGTTGCCTCGATTAGTGTTAGTGGCCTTTTGCAAATTGTAATTTTGATATACTGGCCTTGTGTACAAAAAAATGGAGGTAGTAACTATATTTGACTTCCTTCCCCATTGCGGTGACATCGACGATATCTCGAACGTTGTGGTTTGGCGAAGTGCGTTCGACGGAGAACACCATTGAGGGAGACCACGGTAAGTCGTTCGTAAGTGTCGCATGCAAGCCGAGACAACCTCCTTATTTGCATCTAGGAAGTCCGTTGAACCAAAGGACGCGTAAATGTATTAGTACTACTCGTACACAATAGCGTCGTCCGTCCAGCTTAGTGCGGTGAGATGGTTTCTCGAAGAAGACGATGGAGAAGCAGAGTCAGAGAAGAGTGAAATGATGGTTGCTTCGTCCGTGCTTTGTGATTTGACGCCTCACTGCTTTGTGATTTGTGATAGATGGGACAGGGGAGTAGACTCTGTCCTCTATACAGTACATGCGTCCAAGCACGGGAGAAAGAGGAGAGACGTTGCATTTTTCTATTCCTTCAATCAATCAATCAGGGAGCTTCGGTTCCATCCTTTTGGCTTTGGAAACACCATCCACAATGGTTCCCACGATGCCAAAAGCTATTTTCACATTTGGCTACACATTGTGGCTACCCTTAACCGTACCACTTGATTTTGCTCCTATGTGCTATCTATACAAATCTCAATTATATTGATCTAAAAAATTATAGAATCAAGATTAGTAAAAAGGAGGTGATTTTGCCGCGCGGATGGCGGGGGAGGTTTCTTATTTCTAGAGGACGTTGTCCTGGCGGTTTGCTAACATGCGGTCCCACGCGTCAGTGCTTTACCAAGCCGATCCACTGCCCACATGAGGCAGAACAACGGCAGAAGGAAGACGTGGTTAACTTGAAGAAGATGAGGGAGAAGCGCATTCAACAACGAGTGAAAATGATGGTTGCTTCATCCCTCCAACTTCTTTTTTAGCATTATTACTTCATCCCTCCAACTTAACGGCATGAAAGGTGCAGCTTTGTGATTTGACGCCTCATTGCTCATTACTACGCCGGTGCCATGACTGGGTGCTTCACCCCGACTGCTCTGCACTACATTCCGGTATGGCACGTGGACCCGGTAGCTTGATGCCCCACATGTCGGCAAAAGGGACTAGAAGATTTATGAAAGCGAGCGCTCCACTCTTACGACGGAGGAGTACACGACACGATGGCCTAGTGAACTGTCACTTGTACTGTATATAGTACTAGAGTTTTGCTGTTTCGCACGATCCATCAATACAAACCCGATTAAATAGGAAAGGGCGGGATTTTTCCTGTGCGGTATATGATACTGGCCATACATTTCAAAGGCAATTTTAATGTATGCAAACTGAATAATTAAGTAACAATATGATATCTAGTAAAGCTAAAAACACATATGATTTATTGTGTTAGAGTGTAGTAGTAGTAGTGTTGTATTGCATAGTTGTTAGATGTAACATGCGAGAACGTGTAGAGATGTAGTTTTGGAGGGCTTACAGAGAGAAAAGTGTAATACGTTCACCGAACTTCAGAATAAGCTGATTACGGTCACTATATACGTTTTGCGGTGATTATACAGTCACTTGCTCATGGTTCAACATCGGATTCCACTCTGTTGACCGACCAAATAGTCTGCGTCGCACCATGTTGACTAGTTAAATTGACCACATTCCTTGTGGGTCCCACCTGTCAGTTCGCATAGGGAAAAGGTCAGATAAACACAAATTTACACAGACGCGACAAGACTCCACCCTGTGTGCGGGAATCAGCTGGTTGCATATGTGTCTGTCAGGGCCTGATGTGTGCGCATGCACGTGTAGGTTGAGCACTTAAGCGTGAGTGTGTCTTGGTCGTGTGGTGTACTAGTGTGTTCATGCATGCATGCGTGTGTGCGTGTGAGTGGTTGCGTGCGTGCGTGGCTGCGTGTGTACATGTGAGTGTTGTGTGTGTGTGTGGGTGCATGTGTTCGTGCGAGTGTTGCGTGCATGCAGTTCGTGTGCATGCGTGCATGTGTGTATAATCACCACACCAGCTCCTGTGTATTAAAACAGACGGCTCAGCATACCAATACAAGGCCACCTTGTCCGCTGTGCCCGCGGTCATGACTTCGAACCACCATACAATATTTTTTTGTCGTTTGTTTTCATTCGTACTGTAACGCCCTCGATGCGGCTATATCTCCTACGTGTCGAAGCACGACTCAGAGGCATAACCGCATTGAAAGCAATGTCGCAAGTGAGGTCATTTTCACACAACCCATGTAATACATAAGGGAAAGAGATACATAGTTGGCTTACAATCGCCACTTCACACAATTACATGAATAAAGCATTACATCAACCAAATACAATCAAGGTCCGACTATGGAACCAAAATAAAAGAAGAACCCCAAATGCGACAAGGTCCCCGATCGACCCCAACTGGGCTCCACTACTGATCAACTAGAACGAAACAACACAAAGGACAAAATCTTCATCGATCCCCTCCTGAGCTCGGTTGCGTCATTTGCACGGACTCATCGGCACCAGTAAACTGGTTTTGGAAGTATCTGTGAGTCACGGGGACTCAGCAATCTCGCACCCTCGCGATCAAGACTATTTAAGCTTATGGGTTAGGTAAAGGTATGATGTGGAGCTGCAGCAAGCGACTAGCATATATGGTGGCTAACATACGCAAATGAGAGCGAGAAGAGAAGGCAAAGCGCGATCGAGAAACTATGATCAAGAAGTGATCCTAGAACAACCTACGTCAAACATAACTCCAACACCGTGTTCACTTCCCGGACTCCGCTGGAAAGAGACCATCACGGTTACACACGTGGTTGATGTATTTAATTAGGATTAACTTTAGGTTTTCTACAACCAGACATTAACAAATTCCCATCTGCCCATAACCACGGGCACGGCTTTCGAAAGTTCAAATCCCTGCAGGGGTGTCCCAACTTAGCCCATTACAAGCTCACACGGTCAACGAAGGAATAGACCTCCTCCCGAGACATTCCGATCAGACTCGGTATCCCGGTTCTACAAGACATCCTCGACAATGGTAAAACAAGTCCAGCAAGACCACCCAATGCACCGACATCCCGATAGGAGCAGCACATATCTCGTTCTCAGGGCAACACCGGATAAGCAATCCATACAACTAAAACCAACCCTCGAGTTTCCCCGAGGTGGCGCTGCAAGGGGCTCTAGTTTGGACCAACACTTAGACAAGCACTGGCCCGGGGGGGTTAAAATAAAGATGACCCTCGGGATGCGCGACTCCCAAGGGAAAAAGGCTAGGTGGCGAATGGTAAAACCAAGGTTGGGCCTTGCTGGAGGAGTTTTATTCAAAGCGAATTGTCAAGGGGTTCCCATTATAACCCAACCGCGTAAGGAACGCAAAATCCGGGAACATAACACCGATATGATGGAAACTAGGGCGGCAAGAGTGGAACAAAACACCAGGCATAAGGCCGAGCCTTCCACCCTTTACCAAGTATATAGATGCATTAATTAAATAAGATATATTGTGATATCCCAACAAAATATCCATATTCCAACATGGAACAAACTCCAATCTTCACCTGCAACGAACAACGCTATACGAGGGGCTAAGCAAAGTGGTAACATAGCCAAACAACGGTTTGCTAGGACAAGGTGATTAGAGGCTTGGCTTCACAATATGGGAGGCATGATAAGAAAGTGGTAGGTATCGCAGCATAGGCATAGCAAAAGAGCGAGCAACTAGCAAGCAAAGATAGAAGTGATTTCGAGGGTATGGTCATCTTGCCTGAGATCCCGCAAGGAAGAAGAACGAGTCCATGAATAAGAAAAACGGACGTAGACGAACGGGTCCTCACAAACGCGACGTTATCGGAACCAACCAGAAGAAGCAACACCGGAAAGAAGCACACAACATAGTAAACAACCAATACATGAACATGGGATGATGCGCAAACAAGAATGATGCATGTCCGGTTTAAAGAGGGCATGGCATGGCAAAGTGCAACAAACAACACTACAAATTAAGTGGAGCTCAATATGCAACGAGTTGCATATTGACGAAAAACCACATGACTTATTTAGTTCTCTCTCGTTTATGTACCCAACAAGATTAAATGTTGTTAGCATGGCAAGAGGTGAAGCAAATGAAAACTACCTATCTAGTCAAGGTTAAATGAGGCCGGAAGCAACGAACAACAATTCCGGAAACTCCTCATGAGCATATTATAGATTTGGTACTGTTCTGCCCTAAACACAATTTTAGAGTTGTTTAACATGCAAATAAATGTTAGCATGTTAAACTAGGAATTTTTCTACCCCATTTACATATAAAGATTATTAAATTCGGAGCTACGGTTATTTAGTTATGGAATAAAGCATTTTAGCAAGTTATTTAAGCAAATTTAAACAAACAAGATTTTAAACATTTTAAACATAGATGAAAATGACTTATTATGAAACTAGATGAAAAACTAAGCAACTGTCATATATAATTTATTTTAATCCGATGCAGGGTTTGTGAGATATTAAATGCATGATCAACAAGGGCTTCCTGTAAAACTGCAAACTCTGGGATAAATAGAAAAATCGCGGAACAGAAAAAAAAACGTGACATGGGCCGAAACTGGCTCGCCCAACCGCACAGAGGTCTGAAGTGGGGGTTCTCACCATGGGCTTGGCCCAGATCTGTGGAGGAGGCGGCCTGGCAGGGCACGCTGGCCTTGGACGTGGTCGGCCCACACGCACGCGAGGAAAGTGGCCCAAGGGGCGGATCTAGGCAGGCGAGGCCGGCCCGTGCTAGCGAAACAGGGAGCGATGCGGTCAACGGGGCGGGCGAGGCGCTCGTCTCACGCGAGCGACTAGGAACAGGGGAAGCGGGCGCCTGATGAACGTGCCTCTGCTCGTTGCAGAGGTAGCGGAGGCGGGCGACCAGGACCCGGGCAGGCGACGGTGGAGCATGGCGCGACGGCAGCAACCGGATCGAGGTGGAAGGAGTCAGATGTTCGGGACGGCTGTATACGGCGTTCCCCCGGTGACGGCGACGAGCCCTCGAGGCCGAGCTCAGTCCATTGCACCTCCTTTGGTTCCCTGCCCAAAACAAGACAGTGAGAGAGTTTGATAGTAGGGAAGAGAAAATAAGGCAGAAGAGGAAGGGGAGAACGAGGTGCAGGGGAGGAGATCCGGTGGTCCGGCGGCAGAGCTCGCCGGCGCAACTGCTGGAGGCAAACGGCAGTGAGGCGGGACGCGGTCTCCTCGGTTGGGAGCTCGGGCTCCTGTGTGCACGGGCAGATCGGGAAGGTGGAGGTTGGCTGCGGGCACAGGAACGAGGAGGCGAGGTGGTAGGACGACGGATGGATCGATCTGGCTGGATCAGGGAAGGTGGTAGGCTCGATGGGGAAAACAAGGAAGGAGGAGGCAGTTGTTGTTGGATTGGATCGGGCAAGATCCCGATGAAGGAGGGGGGTTGGTCAGTCGGCGGCAGAGACAGGATTGATGGGACAGCTTCCTCAATTTTAGGGTTGGCGATATATATAGCGGGCAGATAATTGGATAGGGACTACCTCGTCCCTCCGATCGAAATCGGACTGTTGGGAAAAATAGTCTAGGGAGTCCAATTAACAAAACGGAGACGTTTTGTAGATGTTTGGGGATGATCCGGACACAACGGTGACGACTGCTCGGGTCGGATCCGGGACAACTTTCGGACGCGCGCAAGGGGGGGCTGCGGGCTGACGAGAGAGGTTAGGTTGGACCTGGCGGTAGGTAGTGGGCTGTGTAGACGGTCTCGAGCTGAGATAAGGGAAGAGAGGGAGACCCGGCGACTGTTTCTGGAGACCGAAAACGTCCGACGTTAGACCGGCTATATTGCCGCTTTAGTTAATCGTTGGGGCGTCAAACGAACTCCGAATGCGATGAAACTTGACAGGCGGTCTATCCACACCATAATAAGACCACACGCCAACTTTCATCCCATTCCGAGAACATTTTCCGGCCACTTATAAAATAATATTTCGGATGTGCCACGGGCTCGTGCAAGTGTGGTTGGACTCAGAACGGACAACGGAAGGAACGGGGAGGCCGGGACGGATGCAAGTTTTGAAAACATGATGATGCAATGCACATGATGACATGAAAAGATGCAACACGGAAGCGAATGACATGGCAACAACAGCGAATAACTGAAAGACACCTGGCACATCGGTCTCGGGGCGTCACAACACTCCACCACTACAAGAGGATCTCGTCCCGAGATCTAGAATGGCACCGGAGGAATAAACGGAATAGAAAAGAGGAGAGGTAAAACTAAGTTGCTTCATTGACAAACGAGTGAAACCAAAGAACCTTGAAAGGTTGAATAACTTGAAAGAAAGAAAAACAACAGAGATGAACAAAGTTGAGAACACTCCGTTAGAAAATAGGAACAAGGAAGAACAAATTCGGACAGCACTCCGGTAGAAAAGAGAAGCAAAACTTGATAAGATGAGACAACTTGAAAAGAGGGCACGATACTCCGGTTAAATGGACAATCATAAAAAGAACATGATCTTGACAAAACAAGAAGATGGGTTGAAGAGAACAACAACACAATGCCTCCGGAACGAAAGAATAGAAGTTGTATCGACGGAACAAAAGAACGGAGAAGAAAACAACATCTTCTACCTCCAATGAGCTTGAAAAGCATCTTAAAGAGAAGGGTCACACGAAGTTGTTGGAACAATCCACAACGAAAAGAATAAACTTGATATGGTCTTATGGAAAACATCTCAAAACTGAGGTGAATTTCTGCCACTAATGGGAAAAAGAATTGGGTTGATAAGAACGAGGGGACGAGAAAGTATATCGCACCGGAAAGGATAAATGAAGAACTTGGATCATTTATAAGCACCATAATAACAACAATCCTTAGGGAAGGCTTTAGGTGAAACATGACACCAGATAACTCCAACGAAGAGGTTGGTGGATTTGAAATACCTCATTCTTAACAACATGTGAATCATGAAACATGAACTCAAATTATCAAGAATGACATAATACCAGCTCCAATGATACGGTTGAAAGAATTGCACTTTAAAATGCCAGATAAAGAATGCTTGAGTTCCTCTGAAAAGAATCTTGATGAGAACTTCGAGAAGGGATTAAATCCTTGATGAACCATCATGTAGAACCTTCATGAAGAACTCCGGTAAACAAAAGAATGGTCAAGCGAAAGGAAAGAGAAGTTGAAAACACAAGTTGAATCCTTGTAACGATTTAGATGGATCTTCGTGATGAAATAATTGAGAGAACTTGGAACTCCGGGAAAGAAAAGATGAACAAAAGAAAATCAAGAATTTGATGAGCCTCCGGAATAAAGAATTAAATTCACTCGATGAAACAAGAATAAGAATTACATTATGCTTATCCTTCACCAATTCAAATTGATGACAACCAATGGAATTGGCATACAACTTATTCTCGTAGAAAAGTATTAAAATAGATATGGCGCAAACTAGAGAAGGTCTTCAATGAACCACCGGTAGAATTGAAACCACGAATGAATTGATGCGGAATAGAAATCTTGAACGAACCACCGTAAGAATTGAAAATGAACGAAGTAAAGATAAAGAAACACCGGGAAGGAATAGCAAATGAACGAAGATGCTATAGTGAATTTAGATCCATGAGAACGAATAGATCACGAGATGATTAGAGGATATTTGGGCGATGCACCGGTAAGATTTGGAGAATGATAACTGAAAGCTGAGAATGAAATAAACATGAATTGATGGACTCCGGATAATCAAACTGAGAAGACTCTTGAATTGCTCCGGATAGGTGAAAAGAATTCTCACGATCAAAACAATTATGAGAGGATGGCAACAAGCTAGAATCACGAATCTTGAAGAGAATGGAGCAAGATTGAGAGCAAAAATCTTCTTCGATCTCCAAATGCAGAGAATGACGATGAGGAACACCACCATGAATTGTTGAGGCACTCCGGAATGAAAATTATAAAGGCTGAACCAACGATGAAAAGAATTTGAAAGATCTTGGAGAAAGACATTTGACTGATGATAAATCATTCTTACATCAAACATCGAAAAGAATTTTGAGGATAGCTCCGGAAAAATAAGAAGAGTCAGGTAAGATCCTGGGAAAAGACCTATCGGTTAGGGCCCACTCAAAAGAAACACTGTAGAACGATTTAAAAGAGAGAATGCACCTGTTGAATTAAATGGCTTGAATGAGGTAACATCCTCGAAAGATCTTGAATGAATGTAGAGTGGAAACACGAATCTTCGAGATATCTTGAGCACTCTGGAACAATTGAATAGCAAGCGGGGAATGATTATGAGGTGCAACGGCATGAGAAAACATTGAAATACGGAAAAGAATATGATCAACACCGAAAACTCGAATTGAATCCACCAGAGAAGAAAATGAGTGACGAGAGACGAACTTGAAGATTTGTTAGCATCTTCCTGGGAATCAACGGATAAGAACATTGATGGAAAAGAATGGAGAGACTTCTCATCAATAAAAGGATACTTGAATAAGAAATCTGAGTCCTTGAAGAAAAAGGGTGGGCGGGCGGGAAAACAAAGGCAGCTTGGGATGGATGAAACGTACACCATTGAGAAAGCTGAGATTGAATCCTGCGGATGTTGAAGTGATCGGATCCGTTTGAAGAGAAACACGCCGGTATAGAAGGAATTTAGATGACAATCTCGATGATCAAGAAGGATTTGTATTCACATAGAAATATGAGAACACCGCTTGGAAAAGGTATGTAATCAACATTTGAGTTCGAAGCAACTCGAATACCACAACTCAAAACAAAACAAGGATTGGCTTGCAGAATAAGCCGGAACAAACATATGATAGAGATTTCGTCCGAAGTTTTCGTGGTGGGGCCTACACGGGCTCGATCGTACAGCACCATCATGTACAAGGCAGTGCACATGACATACGAAGCATCCCCGAGTCGGCATAGCCAAGGACTCTTTAAGACACAACGAGACCACCGTAAAACCGACCGTGAATAGGCGGACCACTAGACGTCGAACCCCAATTTCAAATCATACATATGTCGGAACGATATCCTAAGATCTACTTGAATTCCCACTTATAAACTCCCAAAATTTTCCGGTTATGCAATCAGGTGTTGGGGATACAGGGGAAGCATAATATCTCACCCAAATCTAGCAAATCCTACATCCAGCTGTATCCATCCTTCAACACATAACCAAGAAACCTTCGGAAATCGTCTACCTCAACCTTCGAAAAGCATCCGTTATGCGAGTTATGGCGATACTCCCGAACTCCCGCCCCAGTATTGGGTGGCGTCGAGGTTATCTCACCAACAACTGCATAAAAGAGATTTTTGATGTCGGCGTACTAAACTCAGGTATTCCAGAACTGCAATGATAAAATTGTGACGACAACACCTCCGAGCTCAACTCCCCGGGACACTTCCACAAAACCCCTGACAGGAGGCACCAAGACAATGCTCTCGTCACAAAACCATCGGAACGATTCCAAGATACCCGTGTGATCCTAAAATTTTTTTTAGTGAAATTTGAGAAGAGAAGAGTCAAAACTCTACGTCAGGATGCCTTACCAGAGCGAAGAGGAGACTGGGAAGTAAAAAGAATTCCTAAACTCTCCTATACATAATTCCTAAATGACTCTAAACATTTTTTCTAGACACAACTCGGCGGCTAAAAACGATCAAGCAATGGGGCTCCTAAGGTCGGGGAAGGCTCTGATACCAACTTGTAACGCCCTCGATGCGGCTATATCTCCTACGTGTCGAAGCACGACTCAGAGGCATAACCGCATTGAAAGCAATGTCGCAAGTGAGGTAATTTTCACACAACCCATGTAATACATAAGGGAAAGAGATACATAGTTGGCTTACAATCGCCACTTCACACAATTACATGAATAAAGAATTACATCAACCAAATACAATCAAGGTCCGACTACGGAACCAAAATAAAAGAAGAACCCCAAATGCGACAAGGTCCCCGATCGACCCCAACTGGGCTCCACTACTGATCAACTAGAACGAAACAACACAAAGGACAAAATCTTCATCGAGCCCCTCCTGAGCTCGGTTGCGTCATCTGCACAGACTCATCGGCACCTGCAAACTGGTTTTGGAAGTATCTGTGAGTCACGGGGACTCAGCAATCTCGCACCCTCGCGATCAAGACTATTTAAGCTTATGGGTTAGGTAAAGGTATGATGTGGAGCTGCAGCAAGCGACTAGCATATATGGTGGCTAACATACGCAAATGAGAGTGAGAAGAGAAGGCAAAGCGCGATCGGGAAACTATGATCAAGAAGTGATCCTAGAACAACCTACGTCAAACATAACTCCAACACCGTGTTCACTTCCCGGACTCCGCCGGAAAGAGACCATCACGGTTACACACGCGGTTGATGTATTTTAATTAGGATTAACTTCCGGTTTTCTACAACCGGACATTAACAAATTCCCATCTGCCCATAACCACGGGCATGGCTTTTGAAAGTTCAAATCCCTGCAGGGGTGTCCCAACTTAGCCCATTACAAGCTCTCACGGTCAACGAAGGAACAGACCTCCTCCCGAGACATTCTGATCAGACTCGGTATCCCGGTTCTACAAGACATCCTCGACAATGGTAAAACAAGTCCAGCAAGACCACCCGATGCGCCGACATCCCGATAGGAGCTGCACATATCTCGTTCTCAGGGCAACACCGGATAATCAATCCGTACAACTAAAACCAGTCCTCGAGTTTCCCCGAGGTGGCGCTGCAAGGGGCTCTAGTTTGGACCAACACTTAGACAAGCACTGGCCCGGGGGGGTTAAAATAAAGATGACCCTCAGGATGCGCGACTCCCAAGGGAAAAAGGCTAGGTGGCGAATGGTAAAACCAAGGTTGGGCCTTGCTGGAGGAGTTTTATTCAAAGCAAACTGTCAAGGGTTTCCCATTATAACCCAACCGCGTAAGGAACGCAAAATCCGGGAACATAACACCGATATGACGGAAACTAGGGCGGCAAGAGTGGAACAAAACACCAGGCATAAGGCCGATCCTTCCACACTTTACCAAGTATATAGATGCATTAATTAAATAAGATATATTGTGATATCCCAACAAAATATCCATATTCCAACATGGAACAAACTCCAATCTTCACCTGCAACTAACAACGCTATAAGAGGGGCTGAGCAAAGCGGTAACATAGCCAAACAATGGTGTGCTAGGACAAGGTGATTAGAGGCTTGGCTTCACAATATGGGAGGCATGAAAAGCAAGTGGTAGGTATCGCAGCATAGGCATAGCAAACACGCGAGCAACTAGCAAGCAAAGATAGAAGTGATTTCGAGGGTATGGTCATCTTGCCTGAGATCCCGCAAGGAAGAAGAACGAGTCCATGAAGAAGACAAACGGACGTAGACGAACGGGTCCTCACAAATGCGACGTTATCAGAACCAACCAGAAGAAGCAACACCGGAAAGAAGCACACAACATAGTAAACAACCAATACATGAACATGGGATGATGCGCAAACAAGAATGATGCATGTCCGGTTTAAAGAGGGCATGGCATGGCAAAGTGCAACAAACAACACTACAAATTAAGTGGAGCTCAATATGCAACGAGTTGCATATTGACGAAAAACCACATGACTTATTTAGTTCTCTCTCGTTTATGTACCCAACAAGATTAAATGTTGTTAGCATGGCAAGAGGTGAAGAAAATGAAAACTACCTATCTAGTCAAGGTTAAATGAGGCCGGAAGCAACGAACAACAATTCCGGAAACTCCTCATGAGCATATTATAGATTTGGTACTGTTCTGCCCTAAACACAATTTTAGAGTTCTTTAACATGCAAATAAAGGTCACCATGTTAAACTAGGCATTTTTCTACCCCATTTACATATAAAGATTATTAAATTCGGAGCTACAGTTATTTAGTTATGGAATAAAGCATTTTAGCAAGTTATTTAAGCAAATTTAAACAAACAAGATTTTAAACATTTTAAACATAGATGAAAATGACTTATTATGAAACTAGATGAAAAACTAAGCAACTTTCATATATAATTTATTTTAATCCGATGCAGGGTTTGTGAGATATTAAATGCATGATCAACAAGGGCTTCCTGTAAAACTGCAAACTCTGGGATAAATAGAAAAATCGCGGAACGGAAAAAAAACGTGACATGGGCCGAAACTGGCTGGCCCAACCGCACAAGGTCTGAAGGGGGGGCTTCTCACCATGGGCTTGGCCCAGATCTGTGGAGGAGGCGGCCTGGCAGGGCACGCTGGCCTTGGACGTGGTCGGCCCACACGCACGCGAGGAAAGTGGCCCAAGGGGCGGATCTAGGCAGGCGAGGCCGGCCCGTGCTAGCGAAACAGGGAGCGATGCGGTCAACGGGGCGGGCGAGGCGCTCGTCTCACGCGAGAAAGCAGGAACAGGGGAAGCGAGCGCCTGACGAACGTGCCTCTGCTCGTTGCAGAGGTAGCGGAGGCGGGCGACCGGGACGCGGGCAGGCGACGGCGGAGCTTGGTGCGACGGCAGCAACTGGATCGAGGTGGAAGGAGTCAGATGTTCGGGATGGCTGTATCCGGCGTTCCCCCGGTGACGGCGACGAGCCCTCGAGGCCGAGCTCAGTCCATTGCGCCTCCTTTGGTTCCCTGCCCAGAAAAAGACAGGGAGAGAGTTTGAGAGTAGGGAAGAGAAAATAAGGCAGAAGAGGAAGGGGAGAACGAGGTGCGGGGGAGGAGATCCGGTGGTCCAGCGGCAGAGCTCGCCGGCGCAACTGCTGGAGGCAAACGGCAGTGAGGCGGGACGCGGTCTCCTTGGTTGGGAGCTCGGGCTCCTATGTGCACGGGCGGATCGGGAAGGTGGAGGTTGGCTGCGGGCACAGGAACAAGGAGGCGAGGTGGTAGGACGACGGATGGATCGATCTGGCTGGATCAAGGAAGGTGGTAGGCTCGATGGGGAAAACAAGGAAGGAGGAGGCAGTTGTTGTTGGATTGGATCGGGCAAGATCCCGATGAAGGAGGGGGGTTGGTCAGTCGGCGGCGGAGACAGGATTGATGGGACAGCTTCCTCAATTTTAGGGTTGGCGATATATATAGCGGGTGGATAATTGGATAGGGACTACCTCTTCCCTCCGATCGAAATCGGACTGTTGGGAAAAATAGGCTAGGGAGTCCAATTAACAAAATGGAGACGTTTTGTAGATGTTTGGGGATGATCCGGACACAACGGTGACGACTGCTCGGGTCGGATCCGGGACAACTTTCGGACGCGCGCGAGTGGGGGCTGCGGGCTGACAAGAGAGGTTAGGTTGGACCTGGCGGTAGGTAGTGGGCTATGTATACGGTCTCGAGCTAAGATAAGGGAAGAGAGGGAGACCCGGCGACTGTTTCCGGAGATCGAAAACGTCCGACTTTAGACCGGCTATATTGCCGCTTTAGTTAATCGTTGGGGCGTCAAACGAACTCCGAATGCGATGAAACTTGACAGGCGGTCTATCCACACTGTAATAAGACCACATGCCAACTTTCGTCCCATTCCGAGAACATTTTCCGGCCACTTATAAAATAATATTTCGGATGTGCCGCGGGCTCGTGCAAGTGTGGTTGGACTCAGAACGGACAACGGAAGGAACGGGGAGGCCAGGACGGATGCAAGTTTTGAAAACATGATGATGCAATGCACATGATTACATGACAAGATGCAACACGCAAGCGAATGACATGGCAACAACAGCGAATAACTGAAAGACACCTGGCACATCGGTCTCGGGGCGTCACACTTACTAGCAAGATGCCCGTGCATTGCACGTATATTCAAGATGCATTAGTATGACTAGTTTATCTTGTGAGAGAAAAGGATGAACGAGGGAAGGCCTTATTTGCAAATGTGGAGAGGTGTGTGGGTACCTTTTTGCAAAATTGTCATAGTTTCTTTCCTATCCGTCAGATATAAATCGGACAGCCTATATTGCAGGATGGCAGGCACACCATCATCACCAACTCTATTTTTTATAAGAGTGTATTTTATCCCTACTCTTATAAAAAGTATAGTCGGTGATGATCGTGTGCCTGCCATCCTGCAATATAGGCCGCCCGATCTATATCTGATGGATAGGAAGGAAACTATGGCAATTTTGCAAAAAGATTCCCACACCTCTCTCCACATTTGCAAATAAGGCCTTCCCTTGTTCATCCTTTTCTCCCACAAGATAAACTACTCATAAAAATGCATCTTGATGTTCCGTGCAACACATGGGCATCTTGCTAGTATTTTATAAGAGTGTAGATGTAGAGTAGATACAGGTCGACAGGTGGGCTCGATGGTAGTGAGATAATGTGATGCAACACTAGAGGTGCCACGTGGAGCGTTTAACTGGTCAGCTAGTCATGTCTTGAGCAAATACAGAGTTGTACGGTGACCCCGTGACTATATAATAACCACAAAACATAAATGGTGATAGTAATGAGTGGATTCTGAAATCCAATGTACGTATCGTGCTTTCGCTTCAAATACAATGATCGTCACTGTATATATCGCGAGAGAAAGATGAAACATGCGTGAATGTGCTGGGGGCTTACTTTTAGAGGACCTGGAGATAGTTTGTGTGCGTACATGAAAGGGGCATAGAGGGGGGTATGCGATGGAGAGAGAGAGATGCTCTTCGTTTCTCTTTATTATGACTAATTTTATATATAGTATAAAAATATACAAATTCACAGTGTGGAATAAATATCATTGTGGGCACCATGCAATGCAAGCGTTCATGCTCCTCCATATAACTTTGTAATGTTGTATATATGTAGAAATTCTAAAATATTTTTTTGGCCACACTTCATTCAAAAGGAATGTTGTATGCGAAATAAACGTGAAGAGAGGGCATTTTAGATCAATGGGGTATGTGATGTAACATGTGTGAATGTGTAGTTGATGCATTTGGCAGGGCCTAGAGAGGTATGTGTGTGTATTACATATTCGAGAGGGGCATGGATAGAGGGGCCGACAGGGGGGCGTGGGAGAGATAGCACGAGAAATGAGAGTGGTCTAGAGAGAGAGACGAATATGACGTCACGGCGAGAGATTCCCTTGAGTGTGTATATGCAAGGGGGGAGTGAATAGAGGCACCAGGAGAATATATTTTTTTGTATGTGGTGTCTGTGTTGGTATGTGTGGGTGTGAGAAGATAACGAGACATGGGGGTAGAGGGTGTGTCACCGCGTGAGGTCCGATGGGTCGAGGTGAGGCCCTTCGTTCGGTTCCATCCTGCGCCACATTGGTCGGCCCGTGATGCATTTAGGGAGACCCATGGGTGACTAGTCGTACAAGACAAAGATAGCATAATTGTGAAGGACTCTATGTCCACTGACAAAGCCGGCTAGGATTTGTAACCCTAGGTTCTCATACTAAGGTAACCCCTTTATCTATGATATTACTATTCATCCAACCTAACTTTAAGGGGCATCCTACAGAATGCTCTGCTAGAATCATACTCGTCGATTAGGAAGAGAGGTGTGAGGCAATGCGTGAGAGACATGCCTAAAGATAATGTGCGTACAGGAGACACGTAGGCAGGTCTATGTATATAGAAAGGGTCGATGGGGATTTTGCGTGTGTATGCTTGCGAGAGGAAGAGTGCTTGTGATAAAGGTTAGTGAAAACAGTCGTAAATGGTTACGAGAAGGAGGGAGGGTTATATCAAGAGCATGTATGCGAGAAAGACACCTCGGGAGAGAGTGTGTGAGCATGTGTGAGAGACCACCGATATAGAGTGAAACTACACATACAAGACTGCTGTACACATTGATTAAAGATATAAATTGTATCCAAATATTAGGATGGGATCATGATATTTGCAATTCGTGTAAGGAATGGTCATTGATCCATCAGACATCTAGATTCTATCGAATTTGAGCACGTATATGTTATTATTCGACACAATTGATCCACATAGTTTGTATTTTGAACTCCAGACAATGCATCGCTTTAGCAGTCGAATATAAACGTGAGTATAGTTCATGTTGTGTGTGTAAAGCACATTATACATAGGAAAGTTACACAATGAACATTATAAATAGCTACCTATGAACTAGCATACATTTGAATTCAACTTAAGTTGGTTTAAAAAAATCGAATTCAACATGAAGTCCATTCAATTGTTTG
Organism: Triticum urartu; assembly: GCF_003073215.2. Lineage (NCBI taxonomy): Eukaryota > Viridiplantae > Streptophyta > Magnoliopsida > Poales > Poaceae > Triticum > Triticum urartu. Next base: position 233,270,195 of record NC_053023.1, on the reverse strand, counting down.
AATATGATATCATGGCATTTGTAAATCATATCTAAATTATGGGGGCACCAATCTTTGCTCTGATTTTGTACATAATAGCATATGTAGTCTTGTACAAGATAGATTCTCATTTAGCTCCTCCATTCCAAAATAATCGTAGTTATAGGATTTTCAAGTGTCAAAATTTCAAAAAGAAGCGGATAATTTCATGAGGTTTTCAAACATACAAGGTCAAATTTAACATTGTCTATTTAGGTCAATCCTCAAAGTTCAAGAGTACTTAAACGTGAATGCTTGTGTTTCAAAATTTCGAACGAAGCGCCAAAAGAGCCTCTACTCGCCCGAAACCGTGTGAGACCAATGTTTGGTAGTACAAGGAAATTACTTTTCTAATAACTCCGACCCGTGAAACCTACCGGCCCGACATCCAAAGGTGTAAACTGGGGTAGGTTTGTAGCATCATCTAGACGCCACGCAACCGCCTCCGAAAAACATTCATACACAATGGCCGCCTAAGCACACATGCGCGCGGCCAAAATCGCTCCCGCCCATTATTTGGGACACCTAGGATTACCATCCTACCCCAGACCCGCAGTAGGTCCGAAATTTAAGAGGGGAGCAAAGTTTGTACTTTCCCCAAATTTCAAACAAGTGCCTCCCATCTTCTGTTCAAAAAAAATCCAAAAACAAGCGCGTCCCAGACTGAAACATGGTTCTCCTCCCCCCCCCCCCCCCCCCCCCGCCCACCCGTCTGATTCCCCATTCGTACTCTGTGGGCGCAAAAACTAACTCTCCACCAGCCGCGAAACCCCTACGTCCTCCGTCCGCCACCCCAATCCACCCATCAACCGCCACCCTCCTCCATCACGCCGGAGCCGATACCTCGACATCGTCGTCCACCGCAACCTCAACCGCGACGCCCTCCACGGCTAGTAGTTGAAGCCGAGGCCGAGCCGTCTGTACCCGAGCCAGTTCAACCACGTCGTCCTGCGCCTCACCTCTGCCGCTCCAACTTCACCACCCTCCACCGCATAGGAGTTGTTCCTGCTACACCATCCTTCGCCGCCTCGGATCTGCTTCCCCTCCGCCGACATACGGCCACGGCAACATAGTCAACAATTTGGCCATGGGTTCGTCCAAGCCTGCACCCTCCTCCAGAACATCGGTTTCCCCGGCAAAAAGAAGAAGATCGGCGCGACATGTGGAGGCGACCACACCGGCAACCGAAAATGGTACTCCTCTTCCCTTATTCGTGCAAATCTTACGTGTCTGCTTGCACGGTATTCATCCCACAGAAGACACTAGTTGACCGCTTCTTCTTGATACTAGATATTCCTAGTAACTCGCGATGCACAAGGTTTCTCCTCATATACTATTTCACCTTAGCTAGAGGTCCGTCGCCCCCCTGAATTTCAATTCCTGGTTATTTGATTCCCAATTAACGGAAGCATTGCCCGGCGTAACAGGTGCTTGTCCGCCTATTACGCCAGGGAAGCAGTGCCTCGGTGTTTATCTTAGGGGCGTGTGGGGCCTAGAGCTACTGGCGCCCGATCTGGAGGTCGGCCAAGATTAAAGGGATGACCTGGGGGCGTTGCCAAGCACGACGGTGGTGTGAGCTAGAGGGGAGGGCGTGGCGGCGGAGGCAGGGGTCTGGGCCGGTGGTCCCTGGCGGTTCGAGAAAGATCATCAATAATGACTGGCGGGAGGTAGACGAAGGCCATCCACCCGTTCCTTATAGATTGGACGGTTCATTAAAAAATTGACTGACCTATTTATTTTCTGTCGACTGTTATCTTGATATGACCACATGTGGTGGTGTGCTGGAGGAGTACCTGCATTTCCTGTGCTCATATATTACATCATACGGAGTAGAATCTAATTTTGTTTGCCATGCAATGTTGTTGTCACATCCCTAGTTCTGGTATGCTCTAGGCTAGCTACTGTTGTTTGCATCATGTTTAATTTTCAAATGAACTTGAAATGGGGGATGTTCAAACCCTAGCATCAAAAGGAATCCACCAGGTCCAACTAAAAATATTTTTAGTGATTCCAAATGGCCTTCAAAAATGTTCATCATTTTTGGAAAATGCTGGAAACAGTAACTAGAGGTGATGCACATTTTTCCCTGACATTTGGATTTTTGAATCAATTCATATTGTATTTGAATTGGGGCTATTAATTCATATAAAATATTTAGTAGCTCCAATACTTCTGATTTTGGGTGAAGAGCTTTGCATTAATCCAACTAGTCCCTACAAAAATTATCAGAGGCACCAAAATGATTTAGTTCTTAAAACTAAATCAAAACAAATTACAGAAATAGAAAAGAAAAAAATAGAGAAAATGGAAAAACTTACCTGGCGCTTACCTGCAGCCATCTGGTGCCTTAGCTGGCCCCGCACTGTGCGGCCCAGCTGGACCAGCCCACCAGCGCCATCGTCCTCCTGGGGCCAGTCGGCTAGGCGTGTGGCCGGCACGAGCGCACGGCCGTGCCGCCATGCCACCTTGAAAGTGCAACTATCCCTAGGTGGTTTTGGTAATTCATAACAACATATAGCTCATTGAGCTAATACTATTCCAAGATGATTATTTCAGGAAAGCTCAATGATTGGCATGGCATGGATGTGAAAGTGGAACCCTCAAAATGCTAAGGACAAAGGATTGGCTCAAGCTCAAAAGCTCAAGACTCTTCATTTTATATTTTAGTGATCCAAGATCACATTGAGTCTTTAGGAAAAGCCAATACTATCAAGGAGGGATGAGGTGTTGCTTAATGAGCCTCTTGCTTCATGTGCTTAGTGATATGCTCCAAAACCCTCAACTACTTTCCCATATCCACATATGACCTAAACCCTAAGCCAAACTCGGTCCTACCGATTCTTCCTATCCGGCGCCACCGAGTTTCACTTGTCATTAGCCACTGCCAAACCCTAGCAATTCGGTCCTACCGATAGGGATCTCGGTCTCACCGAGATGGGGTTGCAAACTCTCTGTTTCCCTTTCGTAACTTTTCAGTCCCACCGAAAGAGCGAATCGGTCCCACCAAGATTGCAATGTAAACTCAGTGTTTCCCCTTTGTAACTTTTCGGTCTCACCGAAAGAGCAAATCGGTGCCACCGAGTTTGCCTGACCAACTCTCTGGTTAGCTAATTACCAAATTCGGTCTCACCGAGTTTGTGTAATCGGTCTCACCGAGATTACGTTATGCCCAAACCCTAACCACATCGGTCCTACCGAGTTGCATGTCAGTCCCACCGAAAATCACTAACGGTCACTAGGTTTACATTTTCGGTCCGACCGAGCTTATTGATTCGGTCCCACCGAGATTGGAAAACTGTGTAACGGTTGGATTTTGTGTGGAGGCTATATATACCCCTCCACCTTCTTCTCATTCGATGAGAGAGCCATCAGAACACACACACCATTCCAACTCATATGTTCTGAGAGAGAACCACCTACTCATGTGTTGAGACCAAGACATTCCATTCCTACCATATGAATCTTGATCTCTAGCCTTCCCAAGTTGCTTTCCACTCAAACCCTCTTTCCACCAAATCCAAATCCTATGAGAGAGAGTAGAGTGTTGGGGAGACTATCATTTGAAGCACAAGAGCAAGGAGTTCATTACCTACACACCATTTGTTACTTCTTGGAGAGTGGTGTCTCCTAGATTGGCTAGGTGTCACTTGGGAGCCTCCGACAAGATTGTGGAGTTGAACCAAGGAGTTTGTAAGGGCAAGGAGATCACCTACTTCGTGAAGATCTACCGCTAGTGAGGCAAGTCCTGTGTGGGCGATGGCCATGGTGGGATAGGCAAGGTTGCTTCTTCGTGGACCCTTCGTGGGTGGAGCCCTGTGTGGACTCGCGCAACCGTTACCCTTGGGTGGAGCCCTGCATGGACTCGTGCAACCGTTACCCTTCGTGGGTTGAAGTCTCCATCAACGTGGATGTAGGATAGCACCACCTATCCGAACCATGGGAAAACATCCGTGTCTCCAATAGCATTTGAATTCTTCAAACCCTTCCCTTTACATTCTTGCAAGTTGCATGCTTTACTTTCCGCTGCCTATATACTCTTTCCGTGCTTGCTTGAATTATGTGATGATTGCTTGACTTATCCTAAATTAGCTAAAATCTGCCAAGAACTAAAATTGGGAAAAGGTTAAGTTTTTATTTGGTCAAGTAGTCTAATCACCCGCCCTCTAGACATACTTTCGATCCTACAAGTGGTATCAGAGCTTTGGTCTCCATTTGCTTGATGTCCATAGCTTTTGGTGGTCATAGCCTTGGTTTCACAACCTAGGAGAGTATGGCGTCTAGCGAGGGAAATTATCACCGTAGAGGTCCTTACTTTGATGGTACTAATTTTGCTAGTTGGAAGCATAAAATGAAAATGCATATTCTTGGACATAACCCTGCCGTTTGGGCTATTGTGTGTGTTGGTTTGCAAGGTGACTTCTTTGATGGGAGAGAACCAAACCGTGAAGCTACCGCGGATGAGTTGAAGATGTTGCAATACAATGCTCAAGCTTGTGATATTCTCTTCAACGGATTGTGCCCCGAAGAATTCAACAAAATCAGCCGTCTTGAGAATGCAAAGGAAATTTGGGACACTTTGATTGATATGCACGAAGGTACCGACTCCGTCAAGGAATCCAAGTTGGATGTGCTTCAAAGCCAACTTGACAAGTTCAAGATGAAGGATGGTGAAGGTGTCGCCGAAATGTAATCTAGGCTTGCTCTCATCACAAATGAGATTGCCGGCTTAGGAAGTGAAGAGATGACCGATAAATTCATCATCAAGAAGATTCTAAGAGCCTTGGATGGAAAATATGATACCGTGTGCACATTGATCCAAATGATGCCCAATTACAAAGATCTCAAGCCAATGGAGGTGATTGGAAGAATTGTTGCTCATGAGATGTCACTTAAGGATAAAGAGGAACTTCACAACAAATCAAGTGGTGCCTATAAAGCCTCATGTGAAGCCCCTACATCATCAAGTGAGAAACAAGACTTCAATGAAGAATTGAGCTTAATGGTGAAGAACTTCAACAAGTTCTACAAGAGTAGAAGCAAAGATAGAAGCTCCAAGTCAAGGTCCTACAATGACAAAAGATCTTCTAGTCGAGAGCGAAAGTGCTACAATTGTGGAAGACCCGGACACTATTCCAATGAGTGTACGGCTCCCTACAAAAGAAGAGAAGATTCTCCAAAAAGAAGAAGCAAAGAATCACCATCAAGAGAGAGAAGGAGTAGAGATGATCGTTATGAACGAAGATACTCACGGAGAAGCAAGGATTCGGAAAGGAAGGAAAAATCATCAAGGAGCTACACAAGACGAAGACATCAAGCTCATGTTGGTGAATGGGTATCCGGCTCCGACTCCGACAGCCACTCCGAGAGAAGTTATCACTCCGACTCCAAAGATACTCACTTGTGTCAACCAACTCCTACGACATATTTGACTCACCAAATGAAGGAATTGGAAGATGCTTCATGGCCAAAGGTCCTAAGGTAACACACCCCGAGTATGTTGATTTCAATAGTGATGAAGATGACTTGTTAGGTCATGATTTGCTTGGTGACAACTCTAGTGATGAATACTATGATGAAATGTCATTTAAACATGGTAATCAAGATAAAACGAATGACAATGATAAGGAGAAGATTGAGGCCCTAACTAAAGAACTAAACACTCTTAAGTTAGCTCATGAAACCATCTTCGAAGATCATCGAGAACTTTTAAGAGCTCATGAGAAATTACGCTTTGAGAAGCTCAATCTTGAGCAAGAGCATGAGTTCTTAAAAGCAATCAATGATGATCTCCGCAAGAAAAGTTCTTCTTACATTGCCAAGCGTTTACTCTTATCTACTTACATGCCTCAAGTCAAGTCTAGTAACAAGAAAGATTCTTCCTCTAGCAGTAACAATGATCATGTTAAATCCAATATTGTTGCTTCTAGTAGTTCTCTTGATTCCACTAATGATTCTCTTAGCCAAGTTACAATTGAGCAAGAAAATAGCTTATTGAAGGGAATTATAGAGAAAGGAGTGTACAAAAGCCTTGCCGGGAGTAAGCAATTCGAGGAAATTGTGCGCAAGCAAGGAATGCACCGGAAGAATCAAGGTGTTGGTTTTGAACGAAAGTTCAATGCCAATGGAGTTGAGTGGGAAGAAGATCAATACCCCAAGACAAAGTTTGTCCCTCAACAAGAGAAGTATACTTCTTTCAAGGGGACACAAGCTCAAGATGATCTTCCACCACAAGACTACGAGCAAAAAGGCAAGGACAAGCTTCAAGAGGAAATTGATGCATTTGAAGAAGCTCCTAAGACCTTAGTCAAGTGGATTCCCAAGACTACTTCAAGTTCCACTTCATCAAGTACGACTACAACTCCAAGGATTCCCATCAATATGATGTGGATCCAAAAGAAGAAGAACTAGAGAGTTCTTGAGGGTGACTCCGCCAACATACTTCACTCTTATCATTTTGGCAAGAACAAGTGCAATCAACTTCCACATCTTGCACTAGTTCAAGGAGTCACAAACCCTCTTGTTGGTAAAACAAGGGACAAGGTAACCTAAAAAAGTTTTCATGGACATCATCTTTTGTGTGCATCACTCTATGTCTATGGATATCCTTGCTTGTTCCTTGTGGGACTAACCCATGTAGGTATTGAAAGTGCAATTCACTCAAATGGATAGCTCCAAGAGATCTACATCAACATTGAGCATCCACATCTTCAATATCTACATGAAGTCATCATCGACAAAACCCAAGGTTAGTTCATCCCTCTTAGGGGGGATATCACATCTAGGGGGAGCTTTACTCTAAGACTTGAGCTAAAGCAACTCTAAAGATGTGAACAAAACAATGCTTTATGTAAAAGTGGTAACCCCACTTGAGCTTAAACGATGAGTATGACCTATGATCAAGTGCTCTCACTTGACTCCTAAGTCAATATACTCATATATAGATGACCTAGTCATCGCAAATTGCTTGATAGATGCTAGAATTGGTTGTGCATGCCTTGTCACATATTTCATTTGCCATATTATTGTGTGAGCATGCTGGTTGCACATTTTACTCATTCGAGGACATCCACTTGTTGTTTTGATTGTTTGGTTTTATCTTCTTTTGCCAAGTGGATGGACAAGAATGCCTAAGAACCTCCTCTAGCTATCTATGCTCTTCTCGTCTCAAACTCTATTCATGCTGCATCACAAAATTTGATCAAGTCAGATTTGAACCACGCTGTGTGAGGAGCGCTCGGAGTCCCCGATTCGTCATAGACTTAAACTTCCAAAACCTCTTTATGATCCTCGGTCTGACCGATACTCCACTTTCGGTCCTACCGAGATCATTAAGTTGATCTAGGTTTTCGATCTTGGTGCAACCGATTTGAACCTTTCGGTCACACCGAGTTTCAGTAACTGCACACAGTTATGAATCTCGGTGCCACCGAGTTGTTCCACTCGGTCACACCGACAGGGTCGGGCTATATATAGTCACGGGCAAAATTTGGAAATTTCTCCGAACCCCTTCGCCCGCACGATAGCCTGCTCTGCCCTTGTGGTCTCCGGATCGTCTTCTCGCCGCCAGCAGCCTCCAGTCGCTGGTCTCCGTCGCCGACAACGGGAATTCTGCCCCGCCGTTGCCACCGTAGCAAGTCTTCGCTGAACTAGGGTATGGACTTGATCACAGTGCTATTCCCCGTCCAATTCCTAGCACATTGTGTTCTTCATGATTCTTGCCACGATTGAAACACTCCTATCCAGTCAAAACGCCCATAGATTAGGTTTGATTCAAAAATTTTAGGGTTAGGTTTCCGCCGAAACCATCTCGGACCCACCGAGTTGAAAAACTCGGTCCCACCGATTTGGCTCTTGCCATTGCACAAGTGAGACTCGGTCTGACCGAGAATTACTTATCAGTGTGACCGATTTTTGAACTCAGTGAAACCCTAGCAGTCTCGGTGCCACCGAACTGTGACTCGGTCCTACCGAGTTCACTAGTTTAGGTTCCCAAACTGCTTCGATATCACCGAGTTTGAAAATCGGTAGATCCGAGATGATTTCAGTGGGAAACTAAAACTAAGTTTTTGGATCATTCTTTTGCAAAAATACTCTGCATTTTGTGATGCTCATCTTTTCTATCTCATCTATAATCTATTCACAGGGTCAGCATTCAGTTTGCAGCATGTCTGATCAAAGTGATAGCCAAAATATGTCAGAGCAGCAAGTGGTGATGAGTGAGGGCACTAGTCCCTCCAGTTCATTTGATGAAGGCAGCAGGAGCACTCCTAGCAATTTGCCAAAGGCTGCCACGAGACAAAGGAAGAAGAGGACTTCAGATTCCGAAGATGAGGACTATGTGGCAGAGGAAGAGGCCACTTCCAAGAGAATTGAGCTAGCTCAAGGCACTAAGCCAGGTCTGAAAATCAAAAGGCCAGCAGGCAGGCAGCCCATGTCAAAGGCAAGAGCCTCAACTGAGAAGCCCACTCCCCAAGAGCCAGTTGCAGCTGAGGGCAAGAAAATAAAGGAGAGGGTGAAGAAGACTGTGGCTAGAGTGCTTGGAAAAGCTTCCATCATGGAAGAAGAAGAGGAAGAAGAGGTAGCTGCACCAGCACCCAAGGCACCCAAGCTGATGGGTGATGCCATAAGGTCAGGGGCTACTGCATCTAAGCCCAAAGCTGCCTCCAAGCCAAAACCTAAGAGAAATACAAGGAGCATTCCTACAGCTGAGAAGAACAAGGCCCAGTGCCTGAGACGGTTGCTGAGGATGAGGAGGAGAATGTCCTGAGAAAGCTAAAGCTCAAGATCCCAGACCACAACGATGCTCATCCTGTGGCTGAGGATATGAAGCTAAGGAGAGATTCAGGGCTGAGGAAATGGAGAGAAGCAGACCCGTATGCTTCAAGGAGAAGGACTGCCGTGGACTACAGGTTTCACACCAAGGAGCAGCAGGATTTCTATGAGACTGTTTTGCTAGATAAGAAGCCAATTGTCTGTGACATGAGATGGGTTGACTGGACCTACATGAGGGAAAAGGAGGAGCACTACCCAGGAGTATTTGACAGCTTTAATGCTTGTGGAGTAGCTGACTTTGTTGGGCAGAAGCTCACAAAGTAGAACGAGGAACTGATCATGCAATTCTACTCCACGGCACACTTTTATCCAGATGGGAGGATCACATGGATGTCTGAGGGTACAAGGTACCAATCTACAGTGGCTGAGTGGGCACAG